>NC_135774.1:7098268-7185350 GCF_028453695.1 Augochlora pura | reverse complement strand
AAGTTTTTGAGTACCTTTTAACGTAAAACGATGTAAAGACGATATCTTCAAATCAGTTAATTTGATTTGCAAGAAGGTGAATTTAATTTGCAAGAAGGCGAATTTAACTTACAAGAAGGTGAATTTAATTTCTAAACAAAAAGTGCTGATTTGATTACCAAAAAGATGAACATGATCTACAATTGATTTAGTTTTAAGTGTAGAAAAGTGAATACGATCTGCAAAAGGATTAAGTTGTTTAATTGAAAGTGTCGAGATAACATTATGCAGTCAGTGTTTTTCCTTAATAACCCGGAAACAAAAACATGGATTGCATTTGCGTTAAGATCAAAATCACTTTAAATGTCCCCAGGGTCTCCTCATTTCCTGATTGGTGGTGACTTTTACGACACCCTGTATATACGCCCTCATAAAATTACTAATCTGTACGAAAGGCGTAAAAGTTATGCCTTCTATGGGGGCAGGTTAAATGAAACTTGTTATTCATTAACAATAACAAATTTCTTTCTTTACGATTATCTCCGTAATGATATGCAACAGCCAGTCACAACGACTGACATACTTATTTCACATCGTTCCTGTTGATGCTTCTATCTGAGGGTATGTCGCATTCGAAGGATTAATAATAATATCAATGATCACTGTCGGTTAAGAAATTTTGAAGTTTTTCTCAAATAGGAAATTGAACAGACTCAACTTTGCTGTATCTTGCAATACTTTTCCTTTGAAATTGCTTTAAATGGTATATTTTTAGATACTTTATACCAAACCTTTATAGTATTGAGAAAACCTAATTATGATTATTAGCCTCTGAATAAATAGTATAATAAATAAATCAACAAATAGTTAGTTGCCCAAACTCATCAGAAACGTCAGACAAATGTCAAAGTTTTCAGTCAATTTCTTCTAGGATGAGTTTCCTAGGAATTTTTAGGAAGATTCTCGTTTCTTTGAATTTCCGTAAAAATTAAATTACTTAAAATATGCACTTAAAACTTTGTACCGGTTAATATATTTTGCAGCCAATCTTCAGAATGAGGTAAGAAATCCGTTTACGTGGCGGATGCTACGGTGGTTGCTACATCTTAAGAAATTAGCAACCATCGCTTACAGGTTCGCAAGGAAACTACTGTTTATGGTTAGAGAGCGTAATCCTTTACGGATACGACAGCACTTTTCACGAAGTGTAGCAAAAAATAAGATCGGATTCATTAAATTTTTACGATCGCGAATTAGTTTCGGTTGTCCATGTTACATTTCGCCGGTTTCGAATGCTACTTATTAATAACACGTTGAATGCCACGTCACCCAGATATGGGCGATAGGTATGTTTCCACAGGAGCACCGTCACCCGTAAACTGGTGACACTACTCGTCCAATTAAAACAGGATTTTTGAGGTAATTTATAATCATTTTATTTGTAACACAATTATTACGTGTACAAACAACGAAAAGTAACACTAAACTATAAAGTGAGCAAAAAGAACATTGAAAATATACTTATATTTAACTTTGTTTTTAAAATCTTATAAAATTAAAATATTTTACAATGTTATATTAAAAATGAAGAGGATACTTCTCGAGTGGCAAAGGTGTATCTTTGTGGGACGTACCAACAACTGATTTCAATTAGCAAATGGAATAAAGTAATTCGACACACAATAACTGTTAAAAACTATTATATTACACGGTTAGTCTATTACAGATGCATGAATGTAGTAAAAGTGTAAGTGTCAGTATAGTAAAAGTGTTTTTCAGCTTAACTCCTAAATTGTGCTACATGATGAAAAAAGTAATGTGTATAGAATTTCGGAACGATTTGACAACGGTAACTTATGCCGCATTCGTGTCAAAGTTTTGAGATTTCTATTGTTTACGTCAGTTTTAATATAAATATTTTCCACTATTTAAGTGAAGAAACTGAATATTTTTTAATGAAAATATGTCTTACACATACATAACGGTATCTAAATTTAATTTCTAATTATATGTTGTAATAAAACTAATTGAACAGTCTTATAAAATATTACATGCTAGTCAATATACTGCTTTTATTACGATTGATGTGCTGGCATCTCGATAACGTCACCGACAATCTTCTAATACTTATAAAATTAATTGTTTGTCATCTTCATTTGTCGTTAATAAGCGTTTATATTACGTAATGAGTTCTACGCCTTGTTCTGCGCTATCTTTTAAACAGGGTGTGACCGATTCATGTTAGATTGTGATCAATTTGTAAGCTGTCATTCGATAGATCAATTGCATTAAAAGACCATGCGTCGCTACATGGAAATTAAAGTCCATGTATATGAACACTTTTTAAGGTATTTCAGTGTAAAATACATAGTATAAGATTTGAACACCTTTTCCCGAAAAATCATTTCCAACTCCAACGGGTCTCCGTATTAAACCTGAGGAGACTGATCTTAGTATTTTCCAAACCAAAGACATGGCATGTGGAAAAGAAAGTTTATTCATAAAATAAGTGCCCACGATGTATGACTGTACCACGTTACTTTTATATTTTAAGAGATTAAAACAGAAACGAAAGAGAAGTGAGAGACAAGTAACAGACAAGAGAGAACGGAGCAAGGCAACATATACGCAAGCCGAGTCAGGACTTCGTATACGTACAAGTTGCTTTAATACACATACCTAACTCTGTAGCCTTAGTCGAGTTGGTAAATACAATTCACAGAACCAAGAAAGGTAATAGCTTCCTTTGTCTGCGAAACCACTCACAAAAAGTTAAGTTAGCGAGTGAGGTGTTTATCAGGTTCACTATACATTTAAATCACGTCTTGCGAAGCATAACGCATATTCGTTCGATAACTTTTTACACCGCCATTCACAAAATGCCGGCAATTTTTGACACTATCTGTAGAAATGATATGGTCTATATAAAACAACGTAACTTGTTAAAAATCACATATTTTTCAGTGATGGTTATAATTATACCATTTTTGGTTAATATTATCTCTGTTTGGTAAAAATTAGAATTTAATTTATTTAGAGTTAAAAGAACAAGAATACATTCTTTTCTGTAATATACAAATGATGAATTTTTGTAATTTGGCTATTGGTGATTCTTTGGAAAATGACGAATTTTCATCGTACCAAATGATGCTATCTGTATTTTTAATTTCGGAATTATATTCTACCTAAAAAAATACACAGATATTGTTTGATACTTTCTTTTTTGAGTTCATTATTTTTTAAGATATTTAGCTGATTTTTCATGTTTAAATCAAGGATAATTTTGGTTTTCTATTTAAATGACAATGTATTTTCTCCCGGAAGGTATTTCATTTCTCTTTCAAAACGCATTACTAAAAATGTTTCAAACAAAAGTTATGCATCTTTTAACGTAGAATATGATTTCGAAATAAAAAGATATAGTTTTATGATAAAAAAGGCAAGATAATCTTGAAAATGTCCACACATTAAGAAGTGTGAGAATTGGCAATCAATGTTACCATTTTTATCATAAATATATAAAATCTGCAGTCTGTTATACAAATAACTATATGAAATGTGAGTGTCGTCAAATTATTTTCTATACCTATGCACTAGATGCCCAAAGTGTTAAATAAAAGGAGAGTGTACAAATAAATGAACTGTTTCTCGAATTTTTTTAACTAAATTATTTGAAACTACATAATTTGTAAAAATATAAACACCTTCAATATACCGTTTTAAATTCCAGTAATACGTGCTACTGTCCATAAACAGTTGCTACATCAAATTTTTCATGCAGTGTATTAAACACATTTGTAAATATTTCAATTAAACATATAAAAAAGAGCAAAGATCTGAAGCAACAATTACAGAGTTTAGTTAGACAAAAATGAATAGGTATTGTAAATATATGTGCATAGTGAAGCTAAAGTAAAGTCCATTTTCCAATACAATGATGCAGCTTTGCATAAAGCAAAGGTCGTGGAAGCTCATTTAAATACTATAACCAGCCATTGAGCGATACTAGCTGAAAAAGTATTCTGTAGATTTTAGAATCTAGACGAAAACAATTTAAATGTCAAACTGGTGGTAAAAAGGTTTAAAAGTAAATGTAGTGATGAAGCGAAAATATCTAAAATAAAAAAAAAACTATATGAATATGTATCACTAAGGCTAATAATGGCAATAAAAAATAAAAGTAGCAATACTTGATATCATTGAATATGAAACATAATGTATTCAGTTCTTGCAAAAAAAGTACGTTATGTTATTGTTTTGGCACAGATAAAAATATATGTCTTCACGTTTATAAACGTTATTGGTGGAGTTTTATATTATTACACGAGTCGAATATAATACGTCAATGTGTATGAAAAGAGAGACAGAAAATCGATAAAGAAGAAGACATGTTGTCTTCAGATTCAGATTGTATACACAATATATATTGTAACGTACGGAGGTTTTCCATTGTGGCATAATTTTAGGCTTTTTCTAGGAGTCATGTGCGCCCTACGAGATTTTTCGGACTCGCTTGATTAGGTTCAAGTAAGGGTCTCTTGCCCCACGCAACAAGATGGCATCTTTCCGCTTACATCCCCACTCTTACTAGTTGCGGGGCAGTGGGACAGCAAGTAAGAAAAGGAATTGAAACACAAAGGCGTTTCTAGTTGTACAAGAACTATACTACTATATGTATATGTAATGGTACAAAACAGAATTAAATGTATAATGCTTCGAGTATAAACCACATTTATGTTGATGTCTTCAATGTTTTGGCATTCCTACGTAACTTTGTCATTGTATCTTTTTTTATTTTTGGTGTATGCCTTTTATCACTTATTACTTTTTCCACATCGACGATGCATCATCAGTATCAGATGAAAAACGATCTGTTACTATTACTCTAGATTTTTCAATTAAAGTGCAATTCTTGATCTGTTCTATCGTTGAAAAGCAAGTTAACCTCTTAGGCTTTCCTGGATTTTGTGCGAATGATAATTTTCATAATTAAATTACTATTTTTCTTAATATACATATTTTTGATATAGCTTTTGATATATATTCTTTCTTTAGTTTATTGTACATATACAATTGTCATAATGTTGTAGTTTCCCCGGTTGATATATCTGATCCCTGGGGGACAAAAAATAAATGTTATAGTATTAGTACATCTTATCTCATAGTTTTATCACAGATTGTGTACAAAAATTAAAGAAAAATTCAGTTTTGAATCTAATGGACACAAAAGTAGTGTAGGTAAACTTGTGTTTAATTTCAGTTGCCGGAAATGTGGTAAATCAAGTTACAGAAATGTATGCATGCATAATGATCCGTAGCCTACTCGTGTTCGTTTAAAAGCTGGGCTTGCTTCGTATGTAATTTGATTGTTTAATCGATCACGTAACATGCAGGGTCTAAGTAGAGGCACTTAGAGGAATAGCTCGCTACGCGTTGCACTTTAAACTCAAGCTACTAATTTGTACACCGTATTCGATATTACACGTTAGACCGCCAAAGTTTACGTGTGTCCGCTCACTATGTACCGCTCAAGAGATAACGCCACTCCAGCGGCCCAAAAATAGAATAACTGTTATCATTTTGTATGACAATATAGTAAATAAAATACAAAATGCGATTATATATCTTTATTGTACATATTTTGATGAATTGTAGTTACAATTTTTTGCTTCACTCTTATTTTGAATAGTTACAATTTTTTGCTTCACTCTTATTTTAGAAAATGATGGAATCAAAGCACAAGGAAGAAAACCTCCCTTTACAAGTAGTACTCTACGTCGGGTACAGTTTCTCCTCCAATTTTTAATTTACACTGAAACCTGTTGAAAATGGGGCCCTAAGCACTTAGTTTCCGTGCGTTGCGATACGTGACTTTTGGGGGACCACGATGAAGAAATGACGATCGCCGAGCGATCGTCCTCTTCACGTTAACGAGACGACCTCCTCCTTCTCTGTGCGTCCGTCTCCGAATAAGGTCGTCTATAGTGCGCGATCCGTAGTTTAAGCGAAATATTGTAATAATGAATATAATAGTGTTCAATTCTTACCCGCGATTCTCCACCTCCGAGTCAAATCTCTACAAAACCAAATCTTTTCTAGTTCTACGTAAAATTATTTCGCGAAAGGCGTAGCAGATTCAAAAAATATCGTTATTTGAAGCGTGACGCATGATAGAAGTCATATTTCGTTATTTTTAAAAAATATTACGTGAATATTTATAATAAATACGTATATACATACATATCTTTATATACATGTGCATGAAATTCGTTTTATTTTAAATATGTCTTTAATTTAAAGATTACCATAATATCTGTGAATATTTACAAATGTATGTTAAATATCAGTATACGCATATACAGTTTATCCCTAAAAGTTCCAAAAAGAAACATGAAAAATATATAGAAAACCTTTCGTTTGTTTATAGCTTAGTTTCGGAGAAAATTGAGTTTGGAAATTCGCTTCGTACATGTCCAATAACAGCAATAGTACGGTTGGTCGAGTAACGTATATCGCCTACAGCCGCAAGACCGTATAAACAAAATGATTTTTCAAACTTGATTTTTTCGGAAATTAAGTCCCAAACCAAAAAGAAGTTATTCCATATTTTTATCATAATCTTTTTATGAGGAACCACCTAGTGCTTGCTTGTACATACTTTCAGGAACACCCTATATATAGGAAAATGTTACAGTTTCAATGAAATATGTATATGTTGTCCGAAATCACATGAATTTATTCATGAGTAACTTCGTAGCCTCTATGGTTATAAGTACACCTAAATTCAATTGTCTTGAAGATATTGGTTCTTTAAAAGTGACGTATAACTTAAACAACTGTTGAATGTCTAACAAACTTTTCTCTCGAGCCCAATAACCATGCACTGAGAGAATGAAATTTCCCCTTCACGTTGGCGATATGGAACACTTCATCTAAAAACTTGTCGCAAGCGGGGGAATTTGCATTTTTTAATAAAACCTATCTGAGAGGACGAAAGAACTTTATGTATTCTGAAATTATAGTGTGAAAATTGAAGGTAGATGAAGGTACTTGAAAATTAGCAAAAAGTGGTAATTATATGACATCTAACATCTATGACATATAATGCCTTAACGGAAGACCATGCAACACTAGAATATTAAAAGAACTTTATATAAAAGGAAATACAAAAATTAGATATAGTTAATAGACATTCGTGTTCCATAACAAAAGTAAAGTCAAATAATCTCTACACGTTAGAGAGGTTTTATAGTTATCAAATTTTTTCACATCACAGTTAAGGTGTTTTAAGTGCATATCAATCTAGTCCATGGTAATATCGACTTAACCCGTAATGGGGTTCATTAAAACATTTTGCATTCATCAAATAATTGTTCTATTAAAATAAATTGATCTATAAAATTGTTCTATTTTCTATTATTTGTAACACAGAACTATACAAATAAGATACTTTGTTTGTATGATATTTTTTAAATATACAGAATAACTCAGTTAACAGAGTGCTCTGAATAATTATAATTATAAACTCAAAGTAACATTAAACGAATACCGAGAAAAAAACTATATCTGTACATTTCTACACTAGAAATAATAGAAACTAAAAATATTCAAATATCACATATCATTAAGTTATCGTTTAAATATCACTAAAAGTGTAAAAGTTATGTCAACTTTATAATCATTCATACCACTGTATTATGCTGCTGTTTACTTCGTCTCCGCGATGATCTCACAAAAGCCTGCGTAGGATACTTCGAAATTTTTTAATTGGAACCGATGGTGCTATTGCTGGCGTCGAAACGTTTCCGAAACACTACCTAAATGCAGTTTCAACATACGCTGTTATCGAGTTATGAACTTTCAAACTTAACGTGTAGCCGACATTAACCCAATGCACACCGCGAGGAAGTTGCACGGCGAACTTTGCACATACATACATAGATCATGGTGGTTTTCGAAAGAATCAGTTGTTCTACAAAGCATCTTATTAAAACCGGTATCAGGTTAACATTTCGATTGTCATGTCACCCATATATCGGTGACGAATGTTTCACGAATTTAGACGAATGTTCAAAATATAATTGACGTTACACCGTTTATCTTTTCAATTTTAACTCGATTAAATGAAATACTTTGGTCTCATACAATTTTTGAAGTTGGTAGCGTGGCAGTCAAAGTGTGAAACCTAGTATTTTTATCATACTTGTACTCCTACACTAATAATTCAATGAAAGTTGTAACATCCTTCAAAAGTACAAGTTAGACTCGCTGTTTGTCCCTGCACAATGCTATGTCAAACAATGTTTCCAACAAAAGTTGTCTTAAGAAAAGAAAGTTCTTATAAGATGACTTTGAAAACATTCATACTAGTGTCAAATATTGAGTATTTATATGAACTAAAATATTAACCCTTTTGTTACGGCGAATCAGTCCGCCGTTGCGCCACTCCTGAACAGGCCCTCCCGCCGAAAGTGTGCACATTGCTATCCCAATCAATTCTCAATTTATCCAAATTGCACGAAAGTTGCAATTCTCTTGGTGCTATTTTGTGAAGGACACAACCTAAACACTTTATTGAAATGATAGTAACTTATAATACTTATAAGAATACCAACTTCACTGAAATTCTTTATCCTAAACTTAGTGCTTTCGATTTTCTATCCCTTTATGGCATGTAAGACAGTAGTAATAGAAAAATGCAGGTATAACGAATATAATTTGATTGGTGTGTCGTTTATTTGTTCCGTCAAAAGATTCACGCATCAGTCGCAAGACGCTGTGCTATCTAAAAATTAGACCGTGATTTTACCGGTATGTCGAATATATCCGGCGTTCGGCTCCGCCAGTTTTCATATGGATGACGGATATATCCGTCGTTCGGCTCTGCGAGTTTGCATGTGGATGACGGATATATCCATCGTTCGGAGAGAAAGGGTTAAAGGACATGCCTTAGATTTTTTTTAAATCACCTTTTCACGAGATTTTCTGCAATCTAGGCGAAAATGAGACACTCTGTGTATAATGCTAGTATTTAATATTACCATATATGAATACCGTTTCAGTGATCTCCTAGAAACCCTAATATCACTGTACATTTTACTTCAAATTTCACTTAATTAATAAGAAAATTGTGGAAATGCAACGGGTTAAAGAAAAGGAGAATATTTCAATTTATATTACTTCAACTCTCTCATCTACTTCTTGATTTGATGGTAGTGAAATCTTGAATCACCTCATCATCATAATCAATTTTTATTACTAGGTCTTGTTTTATTCAAGCATCGACGATTTACTGAAACTTTTTATTATTTTAAAACAATATTTAGAGTCGATCAGGTCTTTTCCGATGTCAAATCTATAACAAAAATCTTAAATGTCGTCCTCTCTCTGCGGCCCTGGTCGTCAGCAATAGAATCTTATCACCGAGTACATATACCCATTTAGACTTTATATTTATTATATCGATGACTCAGTATCACTTTCCTAAACTCTACTGCAGTATGATGACCAAGTTGTATTTAACTTGTTGACACCCCCATGTAGCGCCTACCTAACATGCGGGTCAGCCAATACTACCGCGAGTCCTATGTCGGAGAACCGAAACAGAAGAATCCTAACCTGAAACGGCTTCCAGCCTCCCAATTGTTATGTTAGTTATAATGCTCGTGCATTACCACAATCCATAAATGTCACTGTATTATCCTTGAAGTATTTGCTGTAGACGACAGAGTTGTACAGAATTACAATTGAATTACTTAAGCTTATATAAAGTGTCAAGTATAACAAAAAGATATTCATCCTCATTGCCTTGACACTCTATAGTTTTCAAAAAATTAATCACTTTATTACTCCCACGAAACGAATAAGTAAGAGCAGGAATCATAGAACAGGAGAAAACGTATATATGCGTGAGCATACATGCGTCAGTTATATTAGCTACATATTTCAAAACCACATTGTATATCTTACTATAGTCACTGAAGAGACTTTCTAATATACATTTAGTATGATTTGGAATATCTGCAGATTTCTCTCGTTTGTGAAACGTCCTGAATATAAACCACCGCTAAGGTATCTCGCATAATAGATATCAAATCCATTGAAATGCATAACAGAAAGTTTCAATTTATTTTACTGTAAATAAATTTTTCGGTTAGGTATTTCTCTTCTTGCAGCAACGGATACATTTTGCGTATTTTCAGTATAGTGGTTACTGAACAATTAATGTTTTTTCAATTTATTATTACACAGGGTGTCCAAAAAAACTTGGGACCAAACTTATACTCTTCTAAACTATATGTACCTGCATACTAATAATTTTATTATCATATTCTTATATTTAAGACTTTGCCCCTATTTCCGATTATCGCAAACTCTTGGCTGACTTTTGAGATTACATTTTTTATTATTTCATTACTTGAACCCACTACTAAAGTATTGTGTACCTATTAATAATACTAGTTGTTCGTTTTTTTCAACCTTATATACATACGGGTCATCCTCCAGTCCTATTAGTCTTATTAATTTTATATTCATGTCCAATTTTTCATTTCAACAATAACCCGATTGGGGTAACCTATAAATACTCTTCTTTAATTTGTACACCGTGATCTTGTCGTTATCATAACCCAATGATTATTTCCAATATGGCTTTTTAGTAAATTTCCATACGATTAAGCAGATAAGCAGTACATAAATGAGATAAATAAAATAATATATAATAGATAAGTAAGACATATAAAATAATGTATAATACATAAATAAGATATATAATATAATACAGATAAATAAGCAAATAAGAAAATCATATTGTCTAATCCTTAAATTGCACATATTTGCTATTGCCAGAATTGCCCAAAGAGTTTCTAGTTCTATCTAGTTTTATTAATGAATTCACACTATTACTCCACTTCAGTTTTGTGACTAGGGTAAGTGTATCAATCACTGTATCCATTAAAGTGACGTTCGGAATTTTCGACAAATTATCCATGTGAGTACTGCAGCAGAGAGAACCGTACCAGAGTTACTTCCGACTCACACTGTTACTTTACTGCGGAGCTGTGATGGGGTTGGTAAGGCGATCGTCAGTTTTCGATTCACAAAAATAGCTTCTCATTGAGTGTGTAATCATTTCCAAAACGACGTGGCACGCCGAGTCACCAGTGATAATATCGGAGGGTTAAATAGCCTTTTTTACCTATATCGTCCTTCTTTAAACATTTCAATTCTAGTTTGATGTCTTTTATAATAAATTCGAATTGTTTCACAAGTAAATTATATACACAAAACGAAATATTTAACAATACTTACCGTGATCAAAATTATTTAGCATAATTTATTGTTTATGATTCAATACTTAGTATATCAATAGAGAAAGAAAAGAAAATCATGTGTAGTCTGGACACATTTCACGAATTAAGGTTAGATGTAACGCGTTATTTGTCCTGAAAGTTTGCTCAGGAATTAACACACGCATCGAAGGAAACATGAAACTTAATTCAGTTACAGTGCACAGTAATAGAACCAAGACACTTTGTTTCAGTTACTGAATCACTTTAAATAAAGAAATATACCAAAGATGTCGAATCTATCATTGTTTACCTGTAATTTGGACGAGTTTTCTGAACATAATAGCTGGTGTTTTTCGAGAATATTATGTTCGTTCGCCATATTTATTAAGTTTTTTGGTTGGTTTCCGTATTTTCTAGGTCCTTATAAGTCAACGTTTTGACTCGGTTATGATAATTGCAGATCAAATTTCGTTTTAAAAATTCATTACCTTTAATTTGACAGTGTTGTATTTAAATGTAAGTAGAACTAATGCGATGACGCAGTAATCGGGAGGCTGTAGCAGAGTAATACAATATTGAATACAATTACCCTAGTCAGATGAAAATGCGGTCACGAGGGACACCCCTATATTGCAGGTAAATGGTCACACTGCTTCTGACACCAAATGTTTGGATTTTATAAGAGGAAGTGCACCGCGTATACGGGTCTCCACTCCAGTTTCATTAACTTATCGTCACCATCGTATAGCTGATCGGTTGCCCCCACTCGCCTTCACGCTTCTCACACCAAATGTTAGAATTTTGAAGGTAATTCGTTGAGGATACGATTTTGTCTAATTTCCAAATCGTCCTTTTCGAGAAGTCTCCATCCTCATTGTTCCGTCCTTCAACGTAATTTTTATTCTTCTTAGTCATTTTCTGCAAACGAATTTGCTTTCTTTATAAATTTGAATTAGCTTAATTTCTGAAGTATTCTCTTTGGCTTAGCGAGACGATATCATTATTCCTTCACGAAGAGCATGGATCTAATTAATGATACCGTTTGTTAGAATTACAATGTCTTATATTCATAACTGTCTTTTTCCCACTCCCGCCACTGGTTGCGCAGGCACTGCATGCCTTCTGCTGCAGTGGACCAGGGCGGGCGACAGGAATCGTTGTGGTGACCCTGCCGAGCTGGTAGGCACTGTGGCGTGCACTGTTAAACTCTCTCGTGATGGAGAGCCTGTAAGAAGTCGAGCGAAAGCTGGTAGCCCCGCCTCCCCGTGGCCCCCGCTGGAAACGACGCGCCTCCAGGCAGTCCGCCCGGTCTCTGGATTTCTGGACACCGGGCGCCGGACTGGAGGCGGGTCGGCTAAGTGGGCTACCTCCGCAAGGACGGCTTTCCTTCCTAGTGATCCTTAGGTGGTGAAGGAAGGGTTTTTCCTAGCCGGTTCGCTGCAGATTCCGGATTCGGCGTTGCCCTTTGCAGTGGTTCACCGCTGCTTTAACATCGGCCGGCATAAGCAAACTGTGCTTCGTCCGGCCAGAGCGGGCCCCGGCCGACAGCTCAAGGTAGACATTCGTTGTCTTTTTCCCAACAATAAAATAATTCCTACACTTCAGTACCATAGAGTTCGGTATATTTCATCGGCAGCATTTTTCTAGTTTATCGCTCGGGATTTCTCGCTATAGTAATGCCTCACCATAATAGGCATCGCTGAGTTATATACGAAGAGGTACAGAAATTACTTCTCTCTGATTGGCTGACGATTCGCTACTGAAACACGATCCACTGTGGATTGGATGCGCATTAAAATAGTAGGAATAAAATGCTTACAATGAGAAAGCCCAGCTGCTTGCTATGGTACTATATGCGCCACGTGCCTTTCTTCCTTTTTCATCACGCAACTAGACTTTAAAGTTTGTAAAAGAGCAGAAATCATCTCTTATTCGCTCCTTGTGCGCTCAATCATCTCTTAGATGGTCTCAGTCGCTAGTCGTTTTGCTTTTGCTCGCAATCTGTCTCAGCTTTTCTCTTTACGTGCTCCAATTGCAAATCTGTTGACTCCAGCCTTGCATCTTCAATCTTGTACAATTTGACTATAAATATTGTAAATATACTACTGTAGGTTTTTTTTCCGAAGATGAAAGGCAGGATGGTCGAGAGTGTGAGTCCTAAACTACAGAATGAATGAAACAGATGATTACAGATTATTTGTACAGCTTCGAGTAGCATGGGACCATCGGTTAGGTTCCTTGAAGTCCTGCGTGGCCAAAAGATACAGCATAATTCAGTAAATTATGATTTCTCTAAATTTTCTCTAACAATGTTAAAATGACACGTATTTTCTAAGGGGAATATCCCCTTAAGCCAGTACACAAAAGATACGTGTTTACCCTCAACACGTGTCAACACTTCATGAGTTAGGAGCACCATTGCCTCGCTTTCCCGTGACTGTCACGTGAACCCATCCGTGACGTCATGGATGACCTGTTGAACAAAGTAGGTCTAGAGGGTAGCAGAGTTGCTAAAGTTGCTCTCACGTTTGTGATTGGTCAAGTCGCGTCAGTCGACTGTGCCGCCCTCTTACCCTTACTCTGGTGAACTGTTCATCCGTGACGTGACGGATGAAAACACGTGACATTTGAGGGAATGCGCGGCGATCGTGCTCTGGAATTCTAGGCTTTAAAGATTTGAACCGTACTTTGAATTCAACATAAAACACGTAGCTCTGATCAGAGATATGCCAGTCAGTTAAAACTCAATTGATTTAATACTAGAACTAGCATTTAAAATGGAAGATGTTTTGAATTATCTATGTGAAGAGAAGACGGAGTTTATTGAATATTCTAGCGATGTTTGGGGCAATGTCGAAAAGATTGCTAAATATTTTAATATTCAAGATGAATAAACCTTCATCTTTTATATGAAGGTTTATTCTTGTAGTATCCTGATATAAAAACATTCTATTATTTCAATATTTTATTCAAGTTTTTTTTCTGGGTGATGATATATCTCAATAATTCAATGCTTAGGTAATAGAACTTTCGGATAGCAGAATATTGTAAAAATACATGTTCCGATTTATGAATCTCTACCGTATTTAATATAACTATCCTAATATCTTTAAATTCAAAATATCTAATACATATTATGTATGAATAATTTATTGTTATTTTGACGATGTCTTCGTTTGACCTATGGTCGAGCCGGAAAGGAGGGCAGCTACGCGGATTTTATGGACTTTTAGGACACTCCTCATAGCTGGGCTGATCTCGCGAGTAAAATAAACAATTCGAATTAAAACATGGCCAACCGCATGTCTCGTACTTCGCTTGTCGCCGACCGTTTTTAAGGTTATCGGGAGATTATAAATTGTCAAGTTTTACTAATCTCATCGTTAGTACTCATGATTTTCCAATTCTGTCTCCCTACTTTCATGAAATTTAGAAAATATACATATGTAAATAAATGTAAAATTTCTTTGATTTATATATTTTCTTTGGTAATTACTCAGTATTTCTCTTTCAGATAGTAGTAATTGGGTGGTAACTCAGCAATTGGCCTGCCCGCTCCACTCCCTTCGTGTATTTATTATAGTTCATTGCACTTTCACGTTTTTTTAACAAATTTTCCAATTTGTCCATCATAAATAATCGCATCGTCTCTTTCGTCTGCCATGATGAAAGGGCACAAGTACTTATAAAAACAAAAAACTTAATATTGACTGCCAACGAACCCTGAGATCGGAAAATCGTTCCGCCTACGCAACAGCTAGGAAACTCGTTATCTAACCTCACCGGCGCGGCGACGAAAGAGCACGCTGATTGCACTTTACTCGACGCGACGCAGTATCCCGAGGAAGAACTTCCGATGCGAACACTAAATTAACTACGCGAACCTTTCCGTCGTTTTTGGGGAAACGCGGTATCGGTAACGCGCGAGTAGCGCCTCGTTACCGAGTACGAGAAAGAGATAGGACGACGACACAAGAAACATGTCGCTGTTAGAGAAAATGCTACCAAGCCACCTCACGAAGAAAACCATAACAAGTTAACCAAAGCAACTCACTATGCTTATCTTCCGTCTGCTTTACTGAGTCGATCCTGTGCTACTCTCAGACCTTATGGAAGGTGAGGGTCACACACTTGATGAATGACTTGGTCACTGATCTGATGAATGATTTGATCACACATCTGATGAATGACTTGGTCACACATACGCGGTTACCAAAAAATTTTCGAGGTTGCAATAGTTGCGACAGTAGTTCACTCCCTCCCCAGGCGCATCTCAATTCGCTCTAAAGATTTAGCCTATTCGGCCGACGCTTTAACTAATTACGACATTAATTAATGTCACCCCTGGCGACAGAAATTTCACTGAAGGGCCTTGGTCGCCACCTCTACAACCTATGCCTGTCAGAATCTTTCTTCCGAAGAGGGGCGAAACGGCGAAAGAGCTTCTCAGAGACGCCAGTCTCTGCTGATAGTCGGTCGTTTGATGTTCGGTGGATTACTAAGCTAAGACGGTCTCCAGGTATCCAGCCCATGAGGGGTGGTCACCCCTCGGTAGACCCGTGCGCATGGGACTTGCTTTGACTGCATCTTGGAGCGGTCCCCGCGGTGTTCTGCACTAGGGACCTTCCATCGAGTTGGGATCATGCGCAGGGAATCACTAGGTTAGTCGCTTGCACGAAATAATTGAAAAAATATATTAGGAAAATATTATTATTATTATTAAATAAAGATAGAAATTTTATTTAGTTTCATATAAATCCATAATAAATACTGTATTTTTATATAATCTAATATAAAATAACAAAATATATAGTTTTATATAAAGTTATAATAAAAATTTTCTTTTTATATAATTTATGTAAATTTATATAATAAAGATTGAAATTTGATTTAATTTTATACAAAATAATAGCGATTGAAATTTTATTTAGTTTTGTTATACCTTCAATAGATTTAGATACATGAATGTTAAAATTTTTTTGGGATTCTGACTCAACAACGAAGTCTTATATCCGAATTTTGCAAACTGTCAAGATACTGATCCCATCTCGAAATGTCGAGTCCCAAAATTACAGGTACCTAAACATATTTATGTATCGGACAACAAACTTTCAGGATCACGCCTTATCCGACCCAATCTTGACCCTATCCGTGGCCGGCTTCCAAACTTTCTTGTACCCGCACACTCTTATTTAAAACTATCTTTCGATAATTTAGTGGATCTATGATATAAGCGATCATGTGTATTAAGAGATATTGCAAAAATTTTGATTTTTTAATGTTTCAGATAAAGTGTTGTAAAAGCCAGGATATTTATTATCCATATATTCCTACATTGCTTGAAGGTATATACTCTAAACTATACTCCAATCTGATTTAAATAAACATACAAAAGTTATGCAGAAAGCACGTCCTTGAGCATTGATTGATTAATGATCGATACTTATAAATGAGTATAAAAACGTAAAAGCAATGTAAATTCTGGTTTCTTTTGTTCCAAGAAATTCTGAAGGATAAAGAAATGATAATCATTATGGACAGCATTTTTAAGTAGAAACATCAAGCAAAGGACAGACCACTAACCGTGTTCAATGGACGCTTTTAAAAAGAAATTCGCAGTAATATGATGGTATGTTATTGAAACATTTTTGATCTTTATAAATGTATCAAAAGGCTTATTACTGACTTCAATTTGAATTTTCAAAAAGATTGAAAAGGACGATTTTTATAACCTGTGCCCAAAATCGTACCTCTGTTATAACTTTTATAATACCTAATTACACGGTTTAGAAAGTGTACAGCTAAAGGTAAAAGGTAGAATACAGTTATTTATAGAATGATTTCAGTTTAATCTATATATCTATTTACTAAAGAAATGAATACTTCATCAAAAATCAAATACATTGGGGACGCCAATAAAGTTTGGTATTTTTTGATACGCTTGCACATACTTCGTGTATTCAAATCGGGCATTACAAACATTGTATCATATTCTCAAGGCGAACTACTTCACATATATTATAGAACTGTTATTTTTTATTGACCGATACAAGTACGATTTATGCAACTTACTCGATGCTTCAAAAAAAACGCGATTATCTAATCTCAAAATAAATTTTAATATGCTTTTAGAATTCTCATAAGTATTTCACGTAATCTAAGCTAATATTAGCATACAAATAAATACGATTGCACAATTACTGACACGGATAATGTTTATTTAATATTGCTAAATCTTTACATTAATCTTAAATCTATTATATAAAAATAAGTCGGGTTTTCCTTCCTGACGCTATAACTCCAGAACGCACGAACCGATTTCCACGGTTTTGCATTCGTTGGAAAGATCTCGGGCTCCGTGAGGTTTATAGCAACCAAAATTCTGGAAAATTTCAACAGAAAAGCAGGAAAACAGGGAAAATCATTTTTCACATACAGCGCCATCTCTGATACATAGCATGTACTACAAACCAATATGGTTTATAAAACAAAAAAAATAACTTTTCTTCATCTTTTAATCCCCAAACGAAATGTTACAAAAAACGAAGCCATCTGGTGGCGAAACGGAGTTCGCCAGGTTTGCTAGTATTTAATAGAAATTGGCGATGACAGCACAGCAACACGATATTGCGCATCATAAAATGTTAAGATCTATTATGATTGACTAAGCTTTTAAGAAATGTCGCTAATTGTCGTCATAATTCAATTTTAGGCGCGGTTTTGAGTAGATTGCGATTTAGGAGACTAGTATGATATTGACAACTTCCCCCTAAGAAGAACAAGAAATATTACAATTAAAATTATAGCACGTAAAAAGAGTGAGGTAGTAGGATTCGATGTAATAGTGTGTAAAAAAATAACAATGATAAGCTTTATATTATTATTATTACTATTATTATTATTGTTACACAATTTAATAAAACCCCAATAGAACTAGTTATAGTTAATAAATTTTTGTGAATTCATATTAATTTTTCGAACGGAGCTTTCCAAAATTTTAGCTATTTCCAGCAATTCTCGAAAGCGTAAATTATGTCCAGCCTGTTGTCAAAAGAAGCTGTTCCATACCACGGAATGAAGCACCTGTTGTATTGATCAGAATTTGAAAAGTCGAAAATCGTTTTTCAAATCGACATCTGCTTAAATCGCACCTGAACTTATTTTCAAATAAGAAATTAAAGAAACAGTAACGGTGGGAAGAAAAATAGTAATAAATAAATAAATGTTTGTGTCTCTATGAGCAATTGCATAATGAAAAATGCCATTGTGCATTCAGCGACATTTGATTGTTACGTATTTTACAGAAATATGAAAATTGCTTTTGTTTACAATCCATTAGATAAGCTAAACTTTGTCAGGATATAGTAGGTGTAATAAAGTTAACATTCTAGATCTTATCTTTTCTACAATCATATTAAAAATCATGATTATAAAGGTCACTATTTAGTATACAATTTATATCTCTATTTATATCTCATTGCTTAGTATACATATATATCTCTATCAACTACTTAGTACTAAATTGGAAAATTTTTAAATGTTATTAAACACATTCTGACACATTTTAGATGCTATTGATGTATGCAACATTTATGTGAAATACGAAATATGAATTACCCAGTTAATATGAAATACGACGTCATTAACATGTCAGCTGCCAAATCACATTTCCCAAAACTGTGACAACTTCGAAGTAGTTTCAGTTAACGCAACTGAAATTGGAAAGTTTAAATCCATCAATATGATTACTTCCTTAAGCTAATTGCTAAAGACCCAATGATTAAATCTGGTTCTATGCGTTCTATAGCAAATGTCATAAAACCGGTGTGGTAGAGTTGGTCTGTTGGCAAAGAATTTTTCTTCAATTTCTAAGGCATGCGAAGACACAGAGTTTTTTTCGTAACGAAGAACTTTCCATCAGCAGTATGAACGCACTTTGTTTGTTAGCGTATTACATTATTACAATAAAAACTGTTTCATTTTATGCTTTATGTTATTAAAAGAAGAACTAATTTGTTTTATGTTATTAACATAAGAACTGTTTTGTTTTATGTTTTATGTTATTAAAATAAGAACTATTTTGTTTTATGCTGTTAAAATGAATTATTTGTTTTCATGATTTAGCTTTAGATACCAAAATAAATTATTTTATTTTATATTCGAAATTAAATATTTGTGTTATGCTTTGGCTGGATTATCGACACAAAATATTTTATTTATTACAATTTGATGTCCTACTTAAAGTATTTTTTTTTATTTGAATTCCGATATTCCAAATATTTTCTCTACAAATATTACCCAACACTGTATGCAATGCATGCAAATACTATACATTTGCAACAGGAGAAGGTGTATGTTGCTAGGAGACACTTTGGATAACACAAGGTTCGGTTGTTGACCCCAAAGGTCTCCCATAACATATATGATGCACGTGTACACTAAATATCTGCTTTATATTAAGAAACTTATCCCACAGAACGTTCGAAAATTGTACTGTAATTGTGTACCAGTAGGTCGCCTTTATGGCTGTGCTATGCTAACTTCATTTTATTGTACTACACGCTCTAAATCAATAATCTGAAGTAAGAAGTAGCATGTATGCATGCCACATGAATAAAAGTACTGTGCATTTTCGCTGCATCTTGTCGACTACAAATAAGCAATAACTTCAAAAAATCTATAAATTCACCTGAATACTTTCGCTAAATAATTTGCGTTCTATCGTATAGAATAATTTATTATAATGTAAAAGTATATTGAGAGTAATGTGCGTTTTTCATGCATTAAAATAAAGTGCACATCATGTTGGCTATGCATTGTTGATAATATTCGCAGAATTATCGAAACAATGATTCTAATACAAATGTTTATATTGGTTACTTTAGGTTATTTCTCTGTAATATGTAAATTTCATTGATTGATTTGTCCGTAAAACAAAAAAGTCTTACAGGAGTGAAAAATATGAAACGTTAGCGCGGGGTTAAATATTTAAACAATGGAATATTTCATTTGGAAAATGAAGTCTTTCTTTGATTCTGACCAAATGCTAATGATTTATAGTATTTGTTGAACTCGTCCATTTTTTTATATCTTTATTGACATTGTAATGCCGATCTTCTATAGTTAAAAATAGAGGAAATACATGAAATAAATTATCAAGATACCGTAGCAAAGTAGAATATAATATAAATTCATTGACTGTCGAATTATTATGAACGATTTTCTACACGACTTACTATTAATTGTCGAAACTGTAGAGTTGTAGTGGAATAATTGCAGACCCATATTGAGAAATAAAAACACAATATTTAGTGATAAATTATATAAAATGTTATTAAATGATGTTAAAGTTACATTAAGGTTAATGATAATTAAGGATTAATAAACGACAGAAGACAAACGTACCTCAATGACACATTCAATGATACAAATATCACATTTCGATACATATATCGACTTAATCGTTTTAATTTGAAAGCCATATGAATTATGAATTATGAATTACACGTATAGCGACCACTACTAGAATATTTCTGCAATACATACGTCGATCACAAAAATATTCGGCCACTTATCAAAATGAAACAATTTTGTTCAAATCGTAACAAATAACTTTGTTTTTTCTTCGAAAGTTACAATTGATTCAGATGATAAATGAAAGCATTTTTTAGACGCAGATATAAACTACAAACATTCAAATATGCCATGATCTCGAAATTTCTTACATTGATCTGTCGAATTTTGATGAAATTTTCTGTATATTATTGTCCTACATCCGTTACATGTATGTTGTATTTTCTATACGATCATTTCAAGTAACTTTTTCCCTAACGCAAATTCAATCCACGACTACGATTACGAGTTATTAACGAAAAACTCTTCCGATATAAATCAATATCAACTATTTCGACAGCAATCATACATTACTAAATCTACAATTTTAATAGTAAACATTTCTTGACAGTATATTTATTGGTGTAACCCCGAAACATCCTGTATATGCTATACGAAACGAAGGAGAAACCTTAAATGTCTAATGAATCAATTTCCCGGAATAAAAGCAGTTTAATGGTAAACGTCGCGTACATTCACAAAAAGAAAATATTTAATTTGTTGTCACGAGAAAGTTTGAAAGGCGGGCAGTTTTATCCGCAGCTGCATATGAAAGGGATAACTTCGAAACGTCTATGTACTTTAATTACCGGAAGTTTTATTTGAATTTGTCTCCCGCTGCCAGATCTGAAGTTCAAGACGGGCAGACGCGGACGAGCCTTGCCTCAGACCTTTTTCTGAACGCAGTCTGGTTTGAAATGCTTTAACAGTCCTAAAAGCATCACTTTCCACGTCTCGAGCTGCGACATCAAATTAAGGAAAGAAACATGATGTAGTCGTTATAAGACGACAGCGTCGTATTTGGTGCCAGCCGAATGCTGAGGGGAACATTTCCTTTGCTGTCTGTATTCTGAAATGCTTCGTTCCAGTTATTTATGCGCCAATTTAAATTGCAACCGATTGTCGCACCAATAATTTAACACGTTGACGACGGTCCCGATATTCACGATTTTCTCTGTGAGTTGGCGCCCAAAATATACAAAAATTAAATAATTATGTTAAGTTTATAACATTGAATTTCTATGATTTTACAGTAGAGGTTTAATGCAAAAGAAATGATAGATTCTCGAATAAATTTTAATGCTTTCCATATTATAATTACGATTAACAAAATAACATACTTAAAATTGATTGAAAAATCTGGCAACGCTGTATTACGTGCAAACGACTTTGCGACATCACTAATTATCGATGGTATTAATACTGGAATTAATAAATAAGTCGAAATAACTTATTTTTGCATTTTTCTTTCGGCATTCTTAATACTACAAGAATTTCCAAAGAAACTCAATTGTTCAAGTATTTATTATTGGGTTGTCCGAAAAGTTCGTGCCGATTTTTTAGGAAAATTAAAACGCAGCTCATTAAAATATGAGTATACATTTATTAGTTTATATAGGTACCATTCTGTTCCACAACCTTTCTCCATCTTTCATGCAGCTTGAGAATTCCGTCCTTCCAGAACCTCTCAGGTTTTTCGGCAAAAAATTTGTCCAAATGGGTTTTTATCTCATCCAAAGAGTTGAAATTTTTTCCATTAAGGGAATTTTGTAATGATCGGAAAAGGTGGAAATCCGAAGGTGCAAGGTCTGGCGAATACAGTGGATGGGGTAAAACATCCCAACCAAACTCCAACAATTTTTGCCGAGTTCTCAAAAACACATGAGATCGCGCATTGTCCCGATGAAACACGACGCCCTTCCGAATCTATTGTTTCATTATTTGGTAAAAGCTTATTCTCGATTTCTGTTCTAATCATATCTTCGTCTGTGTTGGACTCGTAACCGAACTTTTTTCCAAATATGGCTGAAGTTATCTCTTTTAGAATATGTACACATGCCATTTGTTTTCAATAATTGTGATATATTCAGTCAGGCCTCTCACGCTACCTACCGAAAATCGGCATGAACTTTCCCGACAACCCAATACAATAGAGAATGTACTAAGTTTAATTAAATCTAGTCTTGCCATTATTGTAGGACAGTAAACAGTGATCATCTTTAGGACTCGATTAGTTTTACTGTTAATACTAAATTTACAGAGTATGTACTAAGAACAGTTATTTTATGTTGCTCCATAAAAATAACAAGTACGAATGAAATCAAACACCCGTAAACAGGCTCGAACTTTGATTGCTTGAATTTGAACTTTCTACAGAGTATTTATCGTATCATACACCTTAAGATACTTTCGTTATTTTTGCTGAGGACTTTGTTTAGTTCAAAGCTAAGAATATTATGTCCTATGTGTGTATTAAACTATGTCCAATACAAAATAGTGTTAATGTGCGAGAAATATTTATAACCTTCAATACTTGAAAAAAATTGTCTTCAGAAAAATAAATTAAAAATAAAATCATAAATTATAATATTTTGAACTGAATAAAGTTAATTTTTTTATAGTGCATGATAAGATAAACAGCTCGTATGCAATGACTTTTATTAATATTTGGAGACCTTTTAAAACGGAATAGCTGTTCTAAGAAAATTTTAAAAGTTATTGCGTTTCAATAGTTGTAAGAATACCTTTTTTATTCACTGTATAACTAGATATTTCATTCTATTATGTTACATTCTGTTACATTATACTTCATTGCGAATCTTATTTACATTTTGATTATATATTTATTTGATTTATGTTCCATTTTATATTTTATAAATGTTATGTACAAACAATGTATATATACATATAAATTAAAAAATTTTTAATAATAAAAACTTGCCTTTTAATTTTTGCGATTGACATTAAAAGAAAGTGAAAGCTTGAAGTTAGCCGTTTATATCCATTACACATACAAGTTAGCATAAATAGTGTTACCGATGAGAAGGATTTAGTTCGATTTAGATCCTCTGTTTATTCAATCTGTACCACGATGTCAAGAAAACCTTCACCAAGACGAAGCGTACGCGACAATTAATTAAAAAGTAGATCAAGGTTCGATTTGATGAGGCCGCGTTTTTCAATGACAGCGGCTAATAATGCTATTGTTCCTTGATTCAGCGATCGGAACCGGCACATTCTGGATCTGTATTGTATTGGATTAACTGTGGACCGATATCGTTGAACGCCGTTATCTATTTTAGAAGGAACGCGCGTATAGACCCTGATGAGCTCGAATAATAGATGTAGGTAAATTTCGTCCAAGAGAAGTATTACGTACGCACTTCCCCAGGTTTGAAGTTTTATTCAAGAGCCACCTTTTTTTATCGCTAAACTGCGGGAATGCGGTTATTTAATTGAAATCATTAAGGAAACAGTGCTACTGTCTATACTCTATGGTACTATATGGTTCGTACTTTTATTCCAATAGACGGACACAATTTGTATTTTGCATAAACATTTGCAGTCTATTTATTTCTTCCTCAAAACTACGAGATCACAGGATTTGTATTTGGTTTTTTAATAACTTATTTTATGCAGTAAATTAAGCACTACTTATTCCATGCCAAACTTATATAATGATAACAGTAAAGTATATATTATTAATAATATATTTATTCTAGTGATATTAATATTATGATATATAAATGTTAAATATGTTGTCTATGATTATTGTTTTAATATCTTTGGTGACAGTAATAAATATATAGTAAACAGATGTGTAAGATTCTTACGTATACCTGTTCAAGAAGTTATTAACTATCGATATCATACGAGCTCGTTTTGTATCTAGTGCCAGATCACTCTTGGAATGCTTTAAATTGAATCTGAACCGTTCCAGGTTCAGTTGAGGACCGTTTGGCCTCCAGCCATGAAACACAATATGTCTATTATCATCGATTGGTTCCAAATAACGCAATAAATTTCCTTGATATCATCCAGCTCGTTTTGCTTCATGCATTTTCAAATAAATGAGAAATTGAAATGCATAGCTCGTTTAATATAAACAGATTTTTCTAACAAAATGGAATACATTATGATAGCTTCTACTTGAACGTTTTCAAAAATCAACTCCCAATGAGACACATATTTAACTATATTCGGTTTTAGTTTCTTCAATTATTTCTTGATTTCCGTATACATATTTTTATTTCGATTTTATATATTCATTTTACATATTCTGTATATTACATTGCGATGTAACAATGTGATGTGAGAATGTAGCAATAATACTATGTTTCTTCTTTATTATTTTATTAATATTAGAAAATATTATATACTAACAGAACTGTAATTAGAAAACAATGTGTTTAAGTAGCACCTGTATAAAATCTTTATTTCCTGACATTCCTGTTTTTATGCAATCATGGAAAACCTATTGATTAAACCATTGGTTATGTTAGGATAAACATGAACAAATAAAAACACTAAGAATCTGAAAGCGTATTGCATTTACTTGATTGAACTTGTCCAAATAATAGCAAAATTCTTATGTTGATCCTGTTTTTTAAAATTAATGGAAGCAATTTTCATTTTACGTAAATATCCGCAAACGATTAATGCCATTCGATTAACTCTACTCAAAATAAAATGTACCAATAATTTTGTGAATTTTCTACTTGACATTACTACTCGTATACATAGAACATATTGCATTACATATTGCATTACATAATGCATATTGCATTACATATTGCACAAAACAACGTTACACGACAACGATTATTTTTTTGCTGCATTCCTTTTTTATCAAAATATGAGGGTCATTTTTTAGTTGTCTTCTAATGCAAGAAATGTAGAAGATGCTATCCATTACAATCAACCGAATCATATAGACGATTAAACAATGCGAAAAATACATGTCTAAGTGTTTCATGTTTGGTCGAGTGACTTTCATATTTTGGTACGAAAAGAAGGAAAATAGCAAAATATTAATAACTGTCGCATATGTTCCTCTTTATACCGAACACCTTTTCTGGAAATATTATTTTATACAACAAATAATTTATAAGAAAAATTGGCAAAGAAAAATGAAATGACTCACCCTGTATAACGAACACGTAGTAGCATAAAAGTGACTTCTATAAATCCGTCAATCAGTGTTTCGTTTTTTAAATGCTACATATACCTGTGCCGCTAACATTGCGTCGCGCTGTATACCGCTGACGGAGTTTAATGTTATATAACTAGGTAATTCAGTTCTGGAGAACTATGTTCACCGTCGCTTCAATCAAGCAATAACAGATCAATTGAACAAACATTTAAGAGCCTCTTACTTCGATTCGCAATGAAGAAAAAGAAACGATACCGTCGGATGGCGGCCAGCAATAGCCACGGAAGCTTTATTTCGCAAGCGTGACTCCCAGTCTTTCTGGTCCTGATACGAAAAAAGCCTCGGGAATCGATCGTTGTCGCTCTCGTCATCGGGCGAGCCGTACTCGCACCATTCTCCTTAAGACGTTCGCGCCTCGTTGCAAGAGCGTGGGTAGAGAGAAAGAGAGAATTAGAGAGAATAAGCGGGACAGAAGGAAAAATAGGTGAGGCAATAGCAGGACTGACGAGGGTAGGAGGGAGGGAAAGAGAGCAAGAAAGAAGGAGAGAGAAGGGAAGAGAGCGACAAAAAGCGAGCGAGCGAGGGAAAGGAGGAGAGCAAAAGAGAGAGAGAGAGAGAGAGAGAGAGAACGAAAGAGAAATAGAAAGAGAGGGAAAAAGCGAGAAAGTGAAAGAATGAAATGGAGAGCTAGGAAGAAAGAGAGAGGGAGGAAAAGGGAAAGAGACAGGGTGAGAAACAAGTCGTGAACAAGAAGGGAACAAGATGTGAAATAACAGCTCGAATAAAAAAAGAAGGGGATATTTGTACAAATAAACAGTTCCAACCAACTTTAAGGTTGAGGTATTATTTGCCTACTGCACTGATACCCTATTACATAAATAAAATAGAAACGGCGGCCATCTTGTGGTGTCATATATATGTCACTGACTATTTCGCTGAATATTTCAAAATATTCAACACTTACATAATAATTGGTGTTTTTGGGGAACGAAGTGAACTAGATTGAACTCTTAGAAAACATAATTGACCACTCCCGAACTGCTTATTACGACACTGAAGCGTTGAGGCGATATATCTGAAACTGTTGCAAATTGTTTGAAATCAGAAAGGAAGGATAATAGTAATGTCAAATATTTAACCTCTTCATGCCCTTGGTAACGTATGTGTACGTTTCGTTTTCTTAAAGTTATGATTATTGTAAGTGTAAAGAAAATGAAAATCAGTTAAAAAACTCTTCGCTACAGAGTCTCTCAGGAATATGATGATAACTTAAAAAGGAACAATTAATTAGATTGCTCCCTACTATAAAAATTCATCCCTGAAGTGGTTGATAGGAAAACATTGTCGATAGAAAATTGTTATTCGCTTAAAGGGTAGTCATTATTAAGTATTAAAGGAAATTTGAAAAAATACAATGATTAAATGCATGGTTACCAATAACTATTATAAATAACCGGGTTTGGTTACCGATAAGGAAATAATGGTAATCCATAATGGTTATCCATAACCAAAAACTGTTTTCGTCAATTATTATCTAACAAATTAAGGTTCTCATCATTGGTAATTATTATTTGTAACAAAAAAAACAATTTTCGTAATCGATAATGGTTATTTGGAACTAAGAACAATTTCCCTCATTTATAATGATTAGTGGTATTTAAAAACTGTTACGTAACTGTTTCGTTTGTAAGGGTTATTGGTAACTAAAATAATTTGAAATTAAATTTAATAGTTATTCTTCAATCTTTCTCGCTTCGATTGTAACAATTATAGACTCTGCTTGAGACACATGTACGGTAAATATCCCAATTACTGTCAGTTTCCCTAAAACTGCTATTTCAATCAGTTTTATCAATAGTAAAATAATGCGCAAAAAGTCGTAAGATGAAACAAATTTTAATGTAAAATTTGGACTTCGTTTTAGAAAATAATAGTGAAAAATTGGATACTTCTATTTATAAGTTAATATTATACGATGTATTTACTATTAATGTATGAAAAATGCGATTGACGTAAGTAGAGAATAAGGAGAAAGTCGTAGTGTAAAAGGAGTGATACTTTTCCTGTCGTCTCATATGCCCGTAACTTAAAATCTGTCTTCTTTGAAAGTTATGGTTACAAATAAACAAACTTAAACAATGATTTTTGCATGTTTTTTCACTTACCTATTGCCTGTGCTGTTATTAATGTAGGTACGTTGTATTATGTTTATTTAAATAACATTACCTCTTCTTGTCTTTGTTCGATTGATAATTATACGAATACGTCGACTTTTTGAATGACAGTTATATGCTCATTTCACTTCCTTATTCACTTTCTATTAATTAGTAATTAACATATAATACGTATGATATAAAAAATTCTCTTTAATAGAAGAAATCTTAAGTATTGTTATGCTGCAAACTGGAATAATTTTTACGTAAAAGATCTTTTGAAATAATTAACTAAATTTACGAGGTAATTGCGATATCTTACGTATATGTACTTCTTCTATCTATGTGTATACATATACATATAGTAAGATCTCAATGTAGTTCATACGTGTTCAGCTTCAAAAGACATCTTTATTTTTTCGGTGTGTTTTTTCAAACATGCCTTGTTCTTGTCATAAACATCTTCTCGAATGTTGTCTCAGCAATCTAGAGCGGTAAAATTATTGCATCAAAGGAGTGTCAACACTTTGCACTCGGATGTCTCCTTTCACGAGATGTAACAACGACTGCTAACAATTATGGCACTTCCGAAATTAAAAGCTTTTGTTTTGTATGACTTGTGTCAATGTACTCTTACACCAAATTCTATTTGTACTTCTTTTGAAGCGTTAATTAGTAGTACCTCACGATTATTTTACAGAAGCGATCTGCGCTTTTATAAAATACGATTTTATGGAACATATACATATATTCAGGTTGTATAGTAGCTGACCTCAGAAAATTTCCCGAATCCGAAGAGTTATTATATAACGGTTCTATTCACATATCTGTAATGTGAAATAAGGAAATGAAATTATTATACAAATTCATGCAACAGGTCGAATAATCGTTGACAGGTCAAATAGTTTTTTAACGAATTTGAAATAAGCTATAATTTAAAAAAATTTGAATTAGCCGTTTAAACTATTATTACCGTTAACATATAATTTAACTAAATTCTAATATACTCTTCCTATTTATTCTTCCAATTTATCGTTCGTTATATGTTTATATCCATTCTTCCCTTTTACTAGCTACCCCACTGCCGTATATAGTAAAAGGGGTAATACAAATAGAGAGGTGCCTTCTTCTTGCGTGAAGACTGTAGGCACGGCAGCAGAAACAAAAACATTTATATTTTATTTTGCCTGCAATTAAAATTTTGAATATAAGAAATATTAACCCTCCTTAAAGAGGTGCAGTCTATTAAAGGTCTAGTCACAGTTTTAAAAAAAGACTAAATCATATACTAATTGTTATAAAGACAAAAGAGCATTTGTAAAAAAGAACAAATTTTAAACGCGTCTATAATAGATTATAGTAAATTAGTTTACAGAATATCTTTTATAAAACTGAATATACCGTGAACTATATTCTTCTAACTAATTTATAACACTGAATATATAATATTACAAGCATTTATTTTATTTTAACATTCGACTATTCAATATAGTATTGTTTTTAGTTTCCATGCGAATTTTCGACTCTTTTATTTATTTTATCAAAATTTAAGGAAAGAGTTTTCTTATATCGATGGAAAAATTTATTTTGATAACGATAGAACAACAATGTAGTTCATTTTCGTTTATTAACAAAACGGTTTCTTGCATGCTCCATACTTGCATATATTCGAAATGTATAAAAACTCACTATGTAAAATCTATCTTATGGTATTAGCATTTTAAGATTGACTTTAGTAAATATTATAAGTATAACGTATCATTAAAATTCACGGTTCTCGGTAGTTTATTACATATAAGATAATATACAATTTGTATGGAATAATATTGAAATGTAAAAATATGTATGCAAATAGAATAAGTCGCTAGAGTATTAATGATTTATATCACGAAAATATAATGTACAGAGTAACGAAATTCTTCTATTCAAAAAGAGGACATTGATGCACCGGTGGTTTACACATTCATATAAAACTAGTTCATTTGCCAGGTAAAATATGTTTGTATGTGTTAGAAATTTAACCGGCGATATCGTTCAATAATCCAGGAAGAATGCGAGTGCTGAAAGTACGAGAATAATACTGCTCTCTCCCGGTACTTTTTCCCATGAGTTTATTGATTTATGTAGACCTAGTTTTACAAATCCCAACTGTTTCGCTCCACTCTGATCATTAAGAGGTAAACTGCGAATCTTTACGTAACATAACATTTTTGCACATCGATTGTAAAAAAGAAAGAACATTTGTTCCAGTCTTGAATTGTTTAACAAATTATAAATAGTAGGGACAAATTGTTAAATTGTTCTGATACTATGTCACTATTTTGTGTCTCATTTACACACTTTTGTCACAAATGCACGAAATTCGCAGTTTATTAATAAGGATCTATCTGTTTATCGTTTTGTTGTATAACTTAAGTCAATGGTATATTACATGGTGATTCATTTGATTGCAACATTTGATTTACATTATCATTTGCATCTTTAATAACAGTACTTATTAACTAGTTTTTTAATGATTTCGAAGAAAAGAGAATATTGTGATGTTAATTTCACTGATGGTGGTACTATGAAAAATCAATTTTTTTTTATATTATTAGTAGTAGCATGCATTTGATTATGTACGAGGTGTCTCAATTGATATTGACATTTGGTCTACGTCACTATTACGATAAGTGGAACATATATTACAAATAATTTAATTGATTTAAGATGAGCATATTATGAGATTATTATTTACTAATAATAAAATTTCTGGATTTATGTCAAGCTTACGGGAAAATGTAAATAATATATACATATATGTATATATGATGTGATTCACAGGCAAAATCGCACATTACGTATTAGAAAATGTTTTGTTTCGCAGGTATAAAAATTTGTGAATGATTTAGAAAAATGAATTGTCGTTCCCATTAAATAATTGAATTCAAAACATTTTGATGAATTCGAAATTGTATTTATTATATTAATTTATCACACTAAATACATTGTATCCACTTATAAGATATGATAAAAATGTCATTAAAGAGAAGCTATGATTCTCTAAACTATGTATTAGAATCTTAAATAACTATTTTGATATAATTAGCTTAATGTTCTTTGCGTGAAACGCAAAATCGTAGTCGTTTTATTATCGTTATATTATATAATTAATTTTTGTTCTTTTATTTGATATTTACTGCCCACTTTATCGTACACATTGCTATACAATAAATGACTTGTCGTGTGTATAATTTTTAGAAAAACGCCATTGACCTTTACTTTCGAAAGTCTAAAGAGTATTTCAGTAATTTTTAACACCAAAAATAATAAGTAGCTGAAACGTGATAGCCGTTTGAAGGTGTTTCTATGAGTCACACCCTACGCATATGTATAACGTATGCAATTCCCATGCCGTGTGTACGGTACAATATAATAGCACCTATTTCAAAATTCCAGGAATGTAACCAGTCATTAGGATTTGGAATATGTTACTGGAATATCAAAGATGCTAGGTTAAAGCCTTCGTGAATATCTAAAATGGCTATAACACGAGCGAATGAAAGCAAGACCGTTTCTTGTGTGATAGGAATACCGTCTATTCACAATATATGTATAATGTAGAACATAGAATACGTTCCAATGCACTATCCCGTAGAATTTCTGCTTGTAGTACAGTGTAAACATCAGCAACCGTGTCGTTAATTTTAGCAGAGAATGTTCCGCCTTCAAAGCAAAGTTTGATAACTCGATAACAAGAAGAGAAAAATTACTATTTATTCTATGAAGCATTTATAATATATACGATCTTACAAAAGTTCAGTGGAAATCATATATTGGTTATTTTAAATCTACTTTTATTAAATATTATTTTATATATTTCACTGTAATATGTTATGCAAATAATTAAATCTTGGGTTCTAACTTCATTGATAATAGAAACTCATTACACATTAAAAATTCACTAATATTCTCGGAATAAAATTAGTTTAAAACTGGCATGCAATTAGAATCAAAGACAACTAATAGATACGTATAAACTGATGAATCTTATTACATATGGAGAATTAAATATGGTATGTGGTAAGAAATGCTTCTTTCTACGCAGTGCATGGAGAGTGATAATAATCAAACACACATATTGGTACATATCTATATCCACACTTTAACATAATAAAATATTATAGGAATACAGAAACGGCGCTGACCAAGCGATCACGCACGCAAAAAGTGTTATGGTACAACACCTATAGACACGAAAAAGAAAACTCAAAGAAAATCGAACATAATAATAGAATAACACGCACAACAGTCATAGTCTTCGCGCGACAAGAAGCACTAATATTCGTAATGATTATACAAACTCGATCATGTTTGAAAGATAATAGCACTTATTTTGTTATGTATATCATGAGTTTAAAGATTCTAATGCACAAATTTGGCCTATGAGTTGTTTTTCAATATCTTTTCCGTAAACAGAATTGGCATATGTTCGCTATATGAAGCAGACGACAAACATGTATAGTCCTCACGCGACAAAGCGGTAGCTCTCTGTTTACATTCTCCCCTCTTATTAGCAGCCCCACTACCGCAACTAGTAAGAGGAGGAATCTATACACAAAGCTACCGCTTTGTCGCGTGAGGACTATATATTCTCCGTGTTTATTGGCGCGATGCTATGAATTGCTCAATAGTATGAGCGAATCACTTAATTTTATATAAACAAAATGGAAACGATGCGCTGAATAAAAATATTAGATCCAAAGAAATATCTGCGTCGCGAAGGTTAAATGGCTTTGAATACAACTTGTTGAATTTCTCAAACCATTCTTTAATTGAAAAAAGTATTTTGAAGAAAAAAGCTTTGTACGTATGCCCGTCATCATAACTTCGTATATAATCATACTATTGTATGATTTTGAATGAGGAATTACGATTAGAATTAGAGACCTTAAAAATATTTTTGTAAAACATTTGTTTCAATTAACTCTATCTTCTTTCCTATTTAGGCAATTTCAAATAACTGGTTTCAAAGCAAGTGTGTTGATTTGTCGAGAAAAATTGTCGAATATAATTAGGCTTACATCTATCTAAAAATTAGAATTCTTCAATTTCTTTTACCCCTAATTTTACGATCTATGATTAATCTTTTTCAGGAAAAGGAAATCTTACAAACTGAAATGCTTCGGAAAGCATTAGAAAATTTTTTCATAATTGATTTTATCAATGGCATTTACATTGGTAGTATACATTATATTTTTACTTTTCTTCAATGCTAAATAAAACGATACAAAAAGATCGTATGATTTCTATTTTTTTAACACTAAATAAACTAGTTTCCTATACGTTGATTTGGATAGATTAACATAAACGATTACTTGGAATGAAAAACAAAATAAAAAATTACCGCACAGGAAATTACTATTTTTATCTATATCGAAAATTAAAAGTTGCGTTTTGTAGATCTCTGTAATCTTTATAAATATTGGAAATTTTGTCGAAATCGCTTGATTCATGGTAAAACCACAACCATTGGGAAATGAAAAACTACCTATTTTTGGTTGAAATGTGTAAAAATCTATGAGTTCATGATCTTTAATTGTTTGTAACTTATAAGTCGCATTTTTTTAAATTTTCGTTATAAACTCGGACAAAAATGTTAAGAACATGAAAGTTACTTATTTTTTGTCATTTCAAGTAATAGCAAACTAAAAAAACTATTTTATTCATTATGCAGTAAACTAATCCTTTCAACATTTAAAAAAAGCTTCACTGAAATATAAGAGATGTTCGAATACTTTTTGCAAGTGACGGTATATCAAGTTTTAGGGCATAGTCGTAAAGTTGAACCTCCAATTTTTAAATTCATAAAAGATTCAGTTCCGGAAAAATGTATGTAATGTTTTCAAGAATGTTTCATTTTGTATGTTTCCAGAATGAAAAGTGTGTTTTGTTTCCTACCGGATATATTATGTAAAAAGAAAATTATCAATGTATCGTGACAGTAGAACCTTTAGTCTTTGTACTAAAACCATGATCATTATTATAAGTAGACTCCGAATATTATGCATATATTACAAAAACGAGAAATTGTAATTTTAAAAGGGGGAAAGAACATAAGGATTGTACTATAATTACTGAAATATACTGAATTATTCAACGGAGGAAAAACTTCTTGGGAGACGCCTGTTTCTTGCAACAGATGCAGACAACTTCTATTTTGCATAAGGATCTACAGTTTACTTACAAAATGCATTTCTACGAAATTATAACAGTTTATGCATGCACAATTTTTTGACCATCGTTAAAATGTGCAGACGCCCTTGCGGACAGCTTTTTAAAATACAGGGATTTTTTAACAACGAGTGTTCTTCGTCTTTCAGTTGACCATGGAAAGTTTTCTTAAATCTTAATTGTTGCCTTATGAAAACGAGAATATACATAAATACCCACAGTCTAATAACTACAGAAACGATATTAATCTACTGGTAATTATACAAGATGTTCCATAAAATTAATGTCCATATATAAATAATGATAATAATTTTACGCCAGTTTCACATAGAAAGTTTCGTCCCAGAGATAATTAATTTTGTAAATTCGTTGAGTGTACGTGGAGTCCACAAACTACAAACTGAATATGGATGGAACCATCGACAGGGAATGATGTTACACACGAAAATAAACACACAAACATTTTCGAACGAAGCATTTTTGTTTGCATTCACGTGTTTGGAGAACCTCTGTCGCAGTCCAAAAATAATTTTGTTATTGACGGTACTCAATCTATTCCATTCATTGGGTATAATTTCTTTAGACATTATATAAGTAATGTATTCCTATACATTAGTTATGTATAACACTAAACAATAGTAAGTAACTTAACAAAAATAACTCTTAACACTTCTGTAGTTTTTAGGATTGTATGACTTAGATAATAAATGTGTAGCAGACTTACAAAAAAATACCAAAATATACAGTTCCAGACAAGTATGTGTGGACAACTTTTAAAATTGAACTAAATGACTTGAATTTATTTTAAATGACAGGAGAACTAAACTATTTGACAATGACTATAACATATTTAAAAAATTGTATTATTATTTGAATAGACGAAAAACTTAAAAATCTCATGTTTCTTAATTACTTTATCTGAGCCTATAACAAAAATTTAAGAAATGCGTTTTATAGATCAGAGAGAGTGGCCACATATATTTGTTTTCGATTGTATTTTATTTCAACATCACGGCTAAGAAATTGGACTTGGTTTCCATTAAAACAAACCAGTAGAATTCTGTCTTAACCTTTCACTTCTTCCATTCAAGCATCCATCAATCTCAATTCCTATTCCCCGTTTCCTATATCTACCGTCTGGAATGTCTGCTTTTTTCTTTTCTGTTTCTTCTCATATTGCTCCCTCTTCCCCTTTGCGTTTTTAATGGCTTCCTACCATATTATTGTGATCTCCCTTTTCTTTTCCCTTTTCTTCTGCCTACCATACCTAACCATTTTTCCATCGTTTAATGTCTCCTCTATTTCAACGTCTCTTTCTGTTTCCTGCATTCTCTTATCAAATGTTCCATATTATATCTTTTCCAGTTTTCACACCTGACTTTTCTTACTAATCGCTGGCTTCTTTCTCTTCAATCCCATTTCAGGTATTCTAGTAAATCTGAAACACAGAAATATTTGTACGGTGATGATTCAATTGCAAAATACTAAGAAATTCCATTAACACTTTACCGACCGGTCATTCGGGCCGTAAATATTTTTATATTTGCATAACAATAGCATTAAACGATATTGTTGAAGAGCAAAACGTAGATCTCATCGCCACCTGTGTAACAGTCGTCACCGTAGATTGCGGCCCCTCCCATATCAGACGCTCGGTGGAGGACCACCTTTTGTTTTAGATCAGTCCGCTTGTATCTACGCCGATCATCTGATGTCTAGACATAACCTGTAATAGCACAGACACGTGTTTTATTCACGCGCTCTGCACTTAGTCTCGCTAAAAGATATTTATTTCATCTATTTTCTTTACTTTAGCCATAACGAAAGACATCTAATATTTAAAAAATTATATACTAATATCTCAATAATTGATAGCGAATTATTGGTTGCTATGACAACCGATTCACAGGCTACCGATCGGGGGAAAAGCCGATTTATAGGCTTTTTCATTATTACGACGTAATTTATTTAAAATTACGAATTAGAAAACAATAATAGATAATAAAATGTTGAGAAAACCATGTGAAAGTTTAATACAGAAGGATATCCTGTATGTATAATTACCTTAATAAGTAATAAATCACAAATTATATTAATACTTTGTTTGCAAAGAATAATGACATCTGTTTTTAAATTAAAGTCTTAGAAATGTATCTCCCCTTTAACGATTCGGGCTGTATGTAAATTGAAGAAGTGTATTTTAGTTACATTGTATTTCAATTATACTTGTGATTAAAACAATTAGTGATTGAATTAAATGTAGGTTTCGAATTACATAATCGAATTACAAAGTAATTAAGTTACGCAATTGAATTACAATGTAATTAAGTTACGTAATTGAATTGCATTGCAATTGAATTAGCACAATTATGTATTCAGTGTTCCCAATTTGGGACGGGCATTTAAAATGGTTGTTCCAAATTAATAAGATTGAACATGAAAGATAGAGACATGGTACGAAATAGATGTCTTTCACTTGTATTATATTTTATTGACATTAAAGAAATGTAGAAACATTTATTTATCGAATGGTAGCATAAACATTTAACAATAATATTTATAGTTATAAAACTCATGATAATGCTAGATCCCCTGAAAAGCGTTCCATCACAGGCACTTGTATCTTATTTGGATTATGCTGCCCTTTCACTTTGCTTCTGCTACATTTCTTCATATCTTCTTTTCAGCTCTGTACTTATATCCAATCATCAGGCCCTCAACTATACCCTCCTGGCTCCACCCTATCCGTTTAAATATCCATCTCTTTTTTGTCTCGCTTTTGATCGGTAATATCTCGATTCTTTCCTTATGCTTTAAATATTTTAAAGCAATATTTTTTCCTCCTCGTCTTTTCCAATTCTCCTCACACCTCAACGGAGAATTTTTGTCTAGTACCTTCCGAAATCGATATTTTATATTTTTTCCATAAGATGTTTTCCAATTTGAAAAATTGAAAAAGTTATACAGGGTGTTCTAAAAGTTACTCAAAATCGGGAAATAAAGGGTTCCTGAAATCATCTCAAGTAATTTTTTCCTCAGCGCAAATGCAGTCTGTGGCTTTGTTTATGAGTTATTAACGAAATACAGTTGGCGGTAGGGCCGAGCCAATGAACGGAACTGGGCGTCGTCCGATCGTTGTTTGTTCCAGTCGAGCATGTCTATAATTGGTTAGAGATTTTCCTTCATAACTCGCAAAAAGAGTCGCGGATCGCATTTGCACTAAGGAAAGAATTACTCTAAATGACTTCAAGAGTCCTTAATTTCCTGATATTGACTTTTGGGACATTCTATATGTAGCTGCTTGACCGATTCGATCGAATCGTTAACAATAGAATACGTGTGTATAGCACAGAAAATGATCAAAGCACATCTTGATTCATGCAAATCTACGGAAGAAGAGGAAATTCACTTTTCTTTAACAAAGGGAAGGTTCACACTATCATGATTTTTATATAAATGATACAAAAAACTTTAAACGCGTTTTTAAATTATGCAGGAAGTTGCACAATTCCTTTATAAAAAATACCAAATAGTAAGTAAAAAACATTCTAGATTAGAATTCACTTTAAAACCATTTGCTCTATACATACGCTTATTCTAATTTTCGTTACTTCTTCTAGAACCAAGTAACTTGACGTACGAATAACCAATGCGAGTGTTCACTTTATATATTTTAAGTGTACTCGCCCCACCGTCTCCCTCTCCTTGCAGCTCCATAGTTCCACTCCGTGTAATAATACACCCAACACCAACATGTCGAACAAGAACATTCTCATGAGGAAGTTGTCTTTGAATTTACGCTCCCCTATGGCCCGCACTTGGTTTAAAACGATATTGGCTCGCTTCATCTACTCCCTTATATGTCTCTCCACACTCCCGTGCCTTTGGAGGGCTATCTCAAGGTAGCAAAATTTTCGGACCAAACCTATGTCCTTTCTCTTCCAATTGCACACCGTTTTCTTGGCCTTATCTCATCCTTTTCGAAATACCATCATTTTCGTTTTTTCGTCATTCAATATTAATTCTTTCCTGTTCAAATATCCTTCCAAGCTTTGCACCAATGACGTAAGTATATAAAATGCAAAAATAAATAAAACATTTGTTCAGCTCAAAGTTGCATTAAAAATACAGGAAAAGTAACAATAGTAAGAATTCGAACCTACAGCTCTATAGTTAACGGCTTATCTAGGAAATGTTCTGTTCAAGCGTTTTCAATAATTCATTTGCAGAGTGCGCACAAAACTTGAAGTCAAAATATCTCGAAAATGAAAGCCCATTGTGAAGAAACATATTAAGGCTTTTTGATAGTAGGTATGCACTGTAACTTAATTCATCCTCCGTACTCCCCAGATCTTGCCCTATCCGATTATTACTTGTTCCTCTCGTTAAAAAAATTCTCTCTGTGGTAAATGTCACAAATCCGAAAGCGAAATAAAAACGCACCTCGATGAATATTTTGCAAGACTCTATTTTTTTGGAAAGAGAGCAGAACGGTTCTTATAAAACGCAGTAAATCAACCTTAACCAACAAATGGACCGTTTATTTTGAAAGTGGTGTAAGTCCATTTTTGAAAAAAATGAGATATCGCGTAATAACTCATGCTTACTTTATTCATACTTAATTTAATTTTGTATGTATAACTCCGTGTTTAATTTCTAACTTATAAGTCCGTGTTTAATTTCTTAAAAAATTACCAGGTTTTGTACAATCTAAAATTGGTCGGTAAATGAAATTGCATAATCATCGATTATGAAAGTGGTGTAAGTTCAATTGACAGAAGTAGGTGGCGTAGCAGATGGTTACCGATCAGTAGCCTGTTATTTTACATTTGTTTTATATTACGTATCATAATACGTGTCAACATGATAAATTCATTTTACATGAAATAAAACGAGAGGATTTCGTTTCAAGAAAAAATCTTCAAAATGTGATTAAAAAACAGATAAGTTAAACACTAATGAAGAACAGGTAAATTGGTTGTAAATGTGTTGGATGGGGTTTCTCAAAAGTGCACCGTACACTATTTTATATAAAACATTAATGATTTACAAAGAATATAAAAGTATAAAATTACCAACACATCCTGGAAGACCGCTAATATTTGAAAAAATCGTCCTGGCGCCTTTCTACCAAGATGCCAGGCCTTTTACTTATGAAAAATATAAAGACATCAAGCAGTTATTACCTTAGATACCTCTGGTATATCATGGATATTTCGAAACACTGCCACATACATAGCATAAGTAAATGCTATCAATATCTCGTAATTTTAACAATGTAATCAGCGTCTAAAATTAAAAATACTACTTCTATTTTATGTCGTGTCATTATTTGTAAACAAAATTGGATTAATATGAAGTATATTTTAAGTGATATTTGATTTTTCAAAATTGAAATTAAACGATTTTTACAATTGTCTAATTTTGAAAGTGGTGTAAGTCCATTTGCAGCCCGTAAGTATACATCAGTTTAGTAAAATATGCCTAAAACAAATTTATATAATCAAATTACATATTGATAAAACAGTAGAAACATTGCCAGACTTTATATAATTTATCTAATTTTTTTCATTAACAGATATGTTAACCTTTAATTTTCTCGAAACACGAGAAAATGGGCTTGCACCACTTTCAAAATAAACGGTCCAAATATCGTCTACTGATTTCGCATAAAAAAAGGAAGAAACTTACGGGACACCCTAATATTTTGTATGTCATGCTGAGAAGACATTGCTCGATAATTCTTTGGTACTTCTGCGTCACCTTTTTATGTATCGTAACAATACTCGCTTTCCTCCAGTCCTCCGGGAAGCCTTCCCCATTCCAAAGCTTCTTAACTAATTCTTTTAGCTTGCCCCTTGTATTACCTTCGCTATAGTTCCGAGTCTCATTTGAAATGTTATCCCCTTCTGGCGCCTTCTTCTTCTTCAAGATCCCTATCTGTTTCTCTATTTCATCTTCCATCAGTTCCGGCTCGGTTTCTTCTAACTCCATTTGTTGTTCCTTTTTCTCTTCTATTATTTTCTCTTCACCCCCTCCCCTCTTAAGTAACCTTGCAAAGTGTTCGCCCTCACTTCTCAATTCTTGAACAATATATTGCTTCCTTTTCCTAGTTTTGTTAATGCACGTACAAATTTTGTTTCTGTCCTTACCAGTATCGGACTTACGTAATTTTTTGAAACAACGCGTTATAGAAGTAAAACTTATCGAATTTTGTGGAGCTAATATTAACCATTTACAATAGCAGGATTTCTCGTATAGCTGTGTGTGAACATATATGTACGATTGAAATGCATATCTACTTATTAAAATATTTTACGATTCATTCAATATAATTTACTTGCAAAAATATTCTCCAGTCATTCGGTAAAAGTACTTCGATATTGTCACGATTTTTCAAGAGTTTCTGACAACCCGACGAAAAAATTATTTCAACAATAACCAAACTATTAATCAACGAGATATTAACGAAAAATATTGATTAATGAGAGGCGAGCACCGCTGACATGAGGCGGCTGACCCAAGAAGCGTAACTAGGATTCGTCCACTTGTTGACTTGGTTGCCTCATGCCAGACGAACTCGCTTCTCATTGGTCAATGTTTTTCGTTAATAACTCGTTAACGATGCCTCGGAGAAAATTTTTGTAAAGGAAACAGTTGCTCGAAATTATAACTATCTTCCATTTCCAGTATGTTAGACACTTTTGGGGCACCCTATAAATTCAACCGTAAAGATTATTTCCACAAAAATTAACAGTAACTGGAAACTCTAGGGGCCTGCAGCTCTCAAACAATTTCGAAATTAGTTTCCATTAGTACCGATGTTAATTATATAAAGTTTTACATTATATTGATAAAATTTTACCCAGTGATAGTTTATTGCTTAGTCACTTTTATTCCTGCCATCCGTCTTTATTTATCCGTGTATTTTTTTTTTATATTTTCTCTATATGTACAAAGAATAATGTTAGAAATTTAATAATAATTATTTATGTAAAAGTTATTACGAGTAAGTGTGAACTTCATCTTGTATTTTTTAAGCGAAATGTTACATTCACGTATTGCTGTTATGGAAAAAGAGACACAAGATGAACATCGTACGACATTCAACAATTGTGAATAACGTAATTTGTTCATCACATTGATATTCTGTATAAAGACCTATGATAACGGCGTTCGAAGATTTTTATCTTATCACTTAAACACAATATTAAAAGTAATATTAGAAATCTGTGAAAAATATAGTATTATATAATTGTATTGTCATGCAATTTTTAATTGAACTTTATCGATCACAGCGAACACTTTTATATGGCAGAAGATATAACCATTATATGCTTTTGTGTTACGTGAAGCTTTAGTAAGTATACGGCGATTAACAAACTCGTTTAACTTTCTGCATTCGCACATTTTAAGTTCGTAAATAATAAACTTCGACCAACGCTGGCACTGAATTACAAATTTAAATAAGACTGCAAGGATCCCGAGAATTCTATCTTGTACATAGTTTCTGGATCCTTGCAGAGAATAATAAGCAGACTGCAGAATTTATGTCCTATTTAGAACATAACTTAATTTACGTAACAGAATAGTGAAATATCTCGGTGAATTTTTAATCCGCTTATACGGTACGATTAAATTACAGTTTATGTGTCTCAGTGAGACACATTTTACCCATAAAGTTATACGCTGTCTGCGACGCTGTCTTAAATAGTTAATATAACAACTAGAAAATATCAAAAATTCTGAAATAGATATATTTGAAATATGCAACTACAAAAATGTACATAATTCTTACAATCACTGCTATAAGATCACATAAATATAGTTTGTATATATAAATATGATTATATATGTAAATATTTTCATATATATAAAATGTATAAAGCATTCATTCTGTCAGTAGTGGCTAAAACAATGGTAGTCAAAGGAGGCGTAAAAGAAATGTAACATTTTTTTATATAAATAAAAATAATATCTTATAATATCAATAATATCTTATTGATGGAATGAATAAGTCAGAGCTGGACATTATCTGAATTGTTTTGACTGTCTATTTGAGTTTTCATTTTTTATTAGAATAAGTTATTCATATAGATATTGTAAAATTATTCGTATAATAATGCGAATACTTTTTGACTGTGTTTCTAAAAATAATTTTATTAGAATATACATACGTATCGTCAATATAAATCCAAAAATGTAGGCTGACTTGTATTACACTCGAAGAAAAATGATTTAATTATACAGCAATGATTAATCTATCAAAAACTAACAAATCTTCCCATGCAGCAGTTAAAAGAAGTCAATTGTAAAAATTAACGTAACAGAAATTAATTAATGAACTTTGGAGAAACGCTATATTTTATAATTTTTATTAAAAATCATTGTTTTTCGAATTTATTTCTGTACATAAATTGATATTCAGATAAATTGTTATCTGTATACATGTTGATTCGATTAGATATTTATTTTATAATATCCAATAAGATTTTATTAATTAATTCTTATTCCCTATCCGCCATACAAATAAAATTGTGTTCAATACTGGTATAAATATTGTCATTCCAGAATTGGAAGTAATTAATAATTGCATTCTTGTTAATATTATGAAAATACAGAAATTGTAACGTATCATAAATATTTAATCAATTAAACCATGTGTTATATCTTTACATCTATTTCCCATATTTTGAAATCACATTGAAATTTTTTGATTAAATCACACAATGAAAGGTCTGTTACGCATAATATTTCTAAAATATTTATTATGATCCCATATACAGGGTGTCCAAGAAAAGTAAACGGTGGAGAGTTAAGTGGCACTATCAGTTTTCAATGCGCTAGCGGTTCGACATGCAATTAATTTGATCTATTCTAATATACTTAATTCGTGTAAATTTAATATATCATCAATAATAAATTTTCTACGTAAATCCTATAGGTTTTACATAGCTGCAAATATATTAGATAGAGATATAGATAGGTGTAGATAGTTTATATTCTATTAATTAGGATGATATTTAAAATGCAAAGAATTTCGTAGACAGAATTCGAAAGATTAACATTAAACAAAACGCGGTTTTCTACTTTAGCAATTATAGTAAGTAAAAGTAGTACAACTTAATATCTCTTTTTGTAACATTGTAGTTTACTTGTAGATTTTTAAAGATTCAAAGATATGTGCAATTGAAGCGCAATATTAAAGGTAACATTAAAAATCTGTGAACAATATGGCTTTATATAACTGTATTATCGTGAAATTTTTAATTGAACCGTGTGGACGTTTTAAAGATTATTTCAAGATTATGTCAAGGTCATTTTGATTTTTTCCATCATTACAATCTCAACTTACATGGGACACTCCCCAATACATTATTTAAATGTTTGCCATACTGTTCGAATTATGATATAATATCTTTAAAAATAGTCCGAAATTCGAATTTATATTACAGTAATTACAAATTTAAAGCATTCGAGTTTAGCAGATTACGACAACTTTATAATTCACTACAGTTCTCCATTGCTGTTTCTTTAATTCTGTACAGTAATACCATTATCCGGCCTCTGAGGTAAGGAAACGCTCGCGGTGAAAGTACAAAAGACGTAATTGAGATTCTGAAATCCTTTGTCTTGTAAATGAAGCAAAGAGTCTTTTAACGTAACGATATCATATTTCTCATAAGTTATTAACTGGACGGAAAGACATTTCAAACAAAAATTCCACGGCATGCAATAATCCCTTTTCATTTCATATTTCTTATGAACACGTGTTTAGCATACGTGTTTAGAAGTCGACGATCGTGTTTTTGAGCATTTGTTATGATGTTTTTGTGGAAAGTTGCATTATACACAGTTAAAATGAAACGTTAGTTTAATGGGGAAATAAAATTAACTCTGATTCTTAAGAGAAACAATTCAACGATTTTATAAATGTTTCCCGGAATTTCTTTCACAAAAAGGGTCTTAAAGAAAAATGTTCCAGATGAAAGTTGTGCGTTTTTCCACGTAATATAAGATATCGTACTAAAAAGTATAGGTTTGTAACGAAAAAAAAACGAACTGACCTTAACATAACCTTGAAACTCTCATAAAAAACTAATAATACCATTTGAGTCCTCGTTCAAAATCATAAAAAGTGTGTGCCATCTTTTTTTGTTTTGATTAATAGTATGCTAGATATTTCGTTGTGCCAACTTAAATGGGACACCCTGTATAGAAAGAATAGTCTACGCAAATGTTTCCACCTAAATATCTTCTACAAGAGCGCTGATCGAAAAAGTGTTTTATATAGAATTCAACTAGTCTCAAAAGACAAACTTGATATGCTTTTTCAAGAAATATTTTTTCTAAGGTAATAAGTAGATTTTTGAAGGTCGTCATTGTTGATTTGCGTGTTAATTTGGGTTTAGTTTTTATCGTATTGTGTAACTGATATTAAAATATATTCCGACATGTATTTTGAGATGATCTTGACATAACCGTTGACTTCAAACATGAGAAGGAAACGAGAAATAGTTGTCCATCGATATCCCAAGATTTGGGACGAATCCTTGTTGGTATTTAAATGCTGTTCTTGCAAAAGACAGGGGATACTTTACTAATTTCAGCAGATTACGAATAATAATAATATATCGACTGGAAGGCATCTTTGTATTTCCATTTCTTCTCTTTTTAGCTGCCCCACTGCTGCGATTATTAATTGCTATTGATCTAAATCAGTGACAAAGATCAACAACTATCAATAGCGACCGATAGCTGTGACAGTAGGTCAGTTAGTAAAGAGGGGGCATGGATATTCGAAGGTGTTCTCTAGTCGTGTGAGGACTATACGTGTTTCTTGAAGGATAATGACTGGGATAATAGATAATAAATTGAATTTATTACAAACAGAACTACTCTAACTACTGAATATTATATACAATGGATAAAAAATTGGATACGTGAGCGTTTTGATGTTTTCTGTACCGTTTACTCGGTATTATTCTCCTTTTTGGGGGTTATGTTTCCCCGAGCATAAGTCATAAAAAGCACCAGGAGTGAGAGTTTACAGAAACGTCGTTATAGCTTCACTCGGTTTGACGCTTAAATATTTGAAAGACGTAGCATATAACAATACGTGAACACGTTTGATGTTAGAAACAGATCTGTTTTATTGTAATAGACCGTCGCCCAATCGAAAATTTTTGTTCCTTTTCTTCACATTTTCAATATTAATACCTTCTTTAATTAAAACTCTTTAATTAAAGCTTCCTATCACTCGATAGATTCCGTTCATTTATTTATGTATAAAGTGTGGTCGTTTACCATAATACGAATAGCAACTTAATGAAAGATCCGCGAAGCTTCTTGGACAATCAAAGCGTTTCAGTATACATTGGCTTGAATGAAAAGCTTGTATTGTTTTTCGCCACGAGGCAGCTCCACGTTTAAAGAATTGTAATCAACTTCACTTTAATTGGTCGAACCTAGTCCCTTTTGATGGCTTACGTTTCATTGTACAGCGTAAAAAGAACTTTCTGTAGATTGGTTGCTCTTGTTCGCTTTCAATTCGGCCACGAAAACGGTACGAACTTTCTGTTTCACTAAATAATTTCCTACGCAATTTTGGTTCTTGTGCACAAGGCGTAGAAAGCGTCATCTAACTGGATGGCACAACTGAAAGGCGATGATTCGAGGCTATGAAATGAAATGAATATGTTTAATAACATTTAACGAAAAGAAAACTAGTTACTTCTAGACTAATTCATTCTGAATCTGATATTTGGACAATTCCCAAAATTCTATTATTACTATTTAATATTATTCAATTTGAAAATTTTATAATCTATTGGAATTGTGATCGAAATCAAAATGGCTGCATGTAGGAAAATGAAAACTGGATAATCAAATTCGACACATTTTTACAATAGACGATAAAAATATATTATACAATTAATAATATTAAATATACAATTTTTTCGTGAAATTTTTCTTGAATTGTCGAGGTTAACGTGCATTTGGCGGTAAATTATTTATCACAATTTCACCAAACTTAGAATTATTTCATCGCTTTTTGAAAAATCTTAAGTTTAAGTGACAAAGCACTTGGTATAGTAATAACTTTTTATATTTATAATAGCTTTCTGATAAAATATCTGATAATTAACATTAACACCATTAAACGACGAAAGGCTTTTGGCCACAAAACCACTAATATTCATATTTATGAAAAATTTTTAACAAAAATATCTTGAAAAAAGCTTAAAATTTTAAACGCTGAATTTAAATTTATTGCTTTTTTTTCATTTGCCAAATCGATTATCTCTTCCAATAACATAAAAATGGTAACATTAACGAGTATCTTTTGACAATTTTTTCTTACAAATTTTATATAGCATTAGATGAAAGTTACATTTGCATTTATACATTCTACAATATTTATTTCGATTTAAATTATAAAGGGAATTTTAAAAAACAATATACATTATTCCATTGCATTTATCCACTTTTTTGTTTCACGGAGTTGATCAATATGTGCAGTGACCGGCTCATAAATGTCGTAACAAACTACACCGTAAAAGCTAAACTAATTCTTTACATTCTGACAAATCCCACTGTGAAACTAAATAAATTTTCAGCGATGAATTATTTATTTCATATGTGGACTTCATCTATTTTCATGTGCGAACGTATCAGGAATAACGTTATGAATGACGTGCATACGATGATTTATCAACTGCGCGAGCAATTTATTGATGCAATTTTGTCACTCGATGTAGCCCATAATAATCAATACTAATGATTGGTTAAATAATAATTGGATTGTCGGAAAACAGTCAGTTATGGAAACTATACATGTCTTGGTTCAATACAAAATTGTAATAACATTAAAAGCGTCTTTTGCATATTATATAGTGTTACAAGTAACTGCCGCCACGATTCTGTTAGCGAATCCGGCGGTCTGACAAATAAATGTTCCCAACAAAATTTGACGTAAATAAAAATAAAATCATTGAAGAGATGTTGCTTTAGATTTGTCGCACTTCGATATGGTGCAATGTACACTGAAACAGTTTTCGATAAAAAGAAATTACTTTATTAATTTCTTTTTTTCACAGCGAAGTCATCCGGAGAACATAATTTAACAGGTCATTGAATTCATCTTAGCACGAGTTATGATAGTATCAATAAACAAACTGCAATTTTAAAAAACGTACATGACCTTGATTTTATGGAATCAAACGTTTTGTCCGAAAGTTTTCATACTGCAATTAATAACTGACCGAAAACTAATTAACTCTTGTTCAGGACATTTATTTATCGGACTGTTGGAACAACCTGTATGTAATTTATTAAAAGGACTATAAAAGGAAAGACATTTTTATTATATTTATGCTCCGCAGAATTAACTTTGACAATATGTATCTTACAACATATCCAGTTATTGCAATAATGGTAATAGTGTTAAATAACAAAAGTATTAAAGCGTGGCTCTACAATTTTGTATGAAAATCTTTTAATTTCTGAAATTGTTGTTTTAATAATATGTTAGCAAAAGACGTGCTTCTAGGTTTTAAATAGGCAGAATAGTATTAAATATTAGGAATTAGTTTTACTTCGTTAGAACAGACCACACAGTACATTACTTATGACACAGTCATAGACAAAACTATTATACGTATACTTTCCGAGAATGTACAGAACAGTAGCGTCAGCCAAAATCACTGTAAGAATAAGAGGTGGTCTGACGCCATCCCCACTACTGTGATCTTAATGAGGCAATTCTAGTTTTGCTCGCTAAATGCTCTAGTGAAGATCAAATCTCGCTGACGAGAGCTTGTATATGCACAGTATAACCTTTTAAGAAATGGACTGAACGTCTTGAATGTTTGTAGGTGACGGAAGGATTAACCTATTACATAATACTTATAATACTTTCTTTTAAATATTACCATTACCTGAGAGGATAAAAATAAAATAATTACGTATTCAACTTTTGTATCTAATCTTATAACGAAAATTTAAGAAATGCGTTTTGTAGATCTCAAAAACTTACAATGGTGTGCGTAATTATAGACTCAAAGTAACTTTTACATTGTTACTTGCTGCTAATATCTAAACAAAAACTTAACGACTGCTATATTTGTATATTTGTATTTTCTATTATTTCTAATCAGGACGAAACTTTGATTACACGATCTTTAATTATTTGTTACTCACAACAACGTCAATCGACTTGTGATAGTAACATTAAAAAATGGCATTTTATTTATTGTCTAGTAAACTAGTCCATTTATCATATAAAGAAAAATTAAAGTCGTACAATCCAATTTTAAAACAGTTAAAACGTTTTAAAAGGTGAACGAATACTTTTGCAGGCCACTGTACATTACTAAAAATCAATAACGTTTTTATTTTAGTTTCGCTAGACGGAATTTTCTAGTCAATGAAGTAAATAATTCTACCTTTTGAATTTTTAATAAATGAACACTGAAAATGGAAAAATGCATAAAAATCCGCACTCCAATAATGGTTAATGCAGTTCTGTATTAAGGATAAGACTATATTAAAAAGCAAAACGATGAAGCAAACAATAAAATCTTTGACTAAAGCAGATTTAATTCTTAAATTCAAATAATTCACGTGCATTAATTCATTTTCGACCTAAGACCTCTAATATTTTTTTTAAAGAAGATACAAAGATGCATTGATTTATGGAAAAAAACGCAATTTTACTAATGAGTAATTAACCTAATCTTTTTATTAAATGAAAAGTTGTTTACTAACTTTTTCGATTGCGATTTATTACATCATACTGTATAATATATTTTGTTAAGCCATACGAAGTTCTGCTTTATTCGACTATTTCTGATTTATTTACAAGAGAGGAAAAATTTTCATATTTATTAAACTCAGTTTGAAATTCTCACAAAAAGTTAGACTCGATATTATAATCGGAGAGCTGTAGCATCGTGATATCGGTGAACATTTACCGCGTCGTGAAATAACGATTGGAGAGCCAGCGGAGCTTTAATTCCTTCTATTGCCACCGATACCTGAGTCTTTTAACATTTTTTCCCAGCAAAGCTGATTCCACGGGTTCTTGAACGTTGCACGAGGACAGGCAAGAAAGATACCTCTCCCACGTGAATTTCTATCTTCAAGTGACACACCCATACCCTTGTGGCTGCCAATCAGTCGCAGGGGAAAACACCTCTCCGTTCTTGAAAGTAAACCAACGAAGAAAATTGTTCTCGATATTATAACTTTTGCGATGTCGTTCTGAAGTATGTCCAGATGCCCTAAATACTCCAACACAATATTCGAGAGTCCACCGAGAAGCACACTTGTACGTACAATTATTTGTTGTCCTACATCGTTGCGTGGTTACATTTTACTAAAGCTTATTACTTGTTTATGAAATAAGTTATAGTATCTTTATTTATTCTTCCAAAGTAATGGTGCGACACGAAGGTATACACAAAGGTTTACTAATACTGTATGAGCGTGGTCTGTGCGCAATACAATACTCAGTCGCAGCGATGACGCACAGTTTCACAGTGGATTTTGTGCGCTTATGGTAAACATATATGGCTAGCAAACGTAACTGTATATGTGTTAGTAATATGCTAGAAATATGGCAGGTTATTGTCAACTTATTAAAATTATCGAAAGTACAATAACTAAACCTTGACAATAACTGTATAAGCGTACAATCGTATAAAGTGTTAAACCCGTTGGGATTTGCTATAAAAATGGACACAAAATTGTCCATGACCTTTGAAAACGATACCAAAGGATCAAGCTGTATTATTAACACATTCGCATCGGGAAACGAGAATTCTCGTTTTGCGAGAAGTGTTACATTACTTAAATACCCCGATTTATATGAAAATTTAAGGAAAAATAGCCCGATATTGATGTGTTAAAATATAGAATAACCATCATGTGGAAAAAAGTCGAAACGGAACTATGGATCTCAAATCGATCATTTACATAAAAAACGATATTTAATACGACATATAAAAATTATGTGTAACAACCAACACGCACAAAACGTGTGGTACAGTCTGTCGAGCAGTGTTTTTATATGCAATAGTAAGATGATAAAAAAGATAACATTCTCTTGGTTGAAATTCCGGCTTCGAGAAAAATTAGCTTGAAGAATAATATTATCGAACAGGAATTAGGAAGCGCGACTGACCATGACATGCCAATTCTACTTCGCGTCATGAAACGAGTTCTGTGAATTTGATGTGTCTTCAAATTTAGTTTCCTTGAAATCAGAGCCTTAAATGAAAAAATATTTCATTATATTTTGCTTGTACAATCACATTTACATCATTATTTATATAAAAGATTGACTTGAGACTCTATAGCTATGACGACTAACTACATGAGATAGGCAAAAAACATTTAACCTTGACTTAAAAAACAGTTATTGTTTCGTACCCTCCATTTTTCGAGACATCTGAAATAGTGTCGTTTCTTACCCTCGATTTTGAGTACAAAAACCATTTTTTTCACCTTGTATCTATGGATCATTGCAGATACAAAAAAATTTTGTTACATATTTTTTAATAAACTATATTATACTAATATCTATTTTAAGTCGACATGTTACACTTGGAAATTTTCTTTATAAGAAATTCTCAGACGCGGAAAATTTTTGCTGTCTTAAAAGATATTCTACCACATTCAGTTAAATCGTATTTACACTCGAATGTGAACTGTGACAATATTCCACGTAATATACAGGTATGGACTCCAAAGAATGCAGGAATACAATCTTCGACGTCAGAAGCCACAGCTGCCAGAGTTAGGAATAAAAGTATGAGTTTCCGTGTGTTACGAAAGAATAGTACGGAAAACAGCTTCTCACGTAATCACACAATTAATTACGAAAACAATATAAACAATGTGCTCTTTTTTCAAGTATGACTGATAACAATTACCATAATCTCACCATTATTAAAATAGTAAATAGTAAAATTTATTGTTAAAATAGTAAATATAACAGATTATAAATATTTGTATCTTCCCATTTATTAAAAAGCTTGAAAATAATTTTTTTTTTAAATAATAGTTTTATAAGGAAATAACATTTCGTATATATATTTTAATAGAGATATAAGAAAATAATATACATTTAAGTGCAGCCGAACATCGATAACCCGAAAACTTTATAAGGCAAAAATTTTATTTATTCCCGTACACTGCGTTGTAAAAACGTCAATAACTCGAAATAAAACTTCTTTTAACTAAGATTATATTCCATAAGTTTAAATGCATTTCTTTATCTCTGTAAATCGAATTTAAAATAGCAAGGACTTCTACAAGTCAAAGTTTACCTCACCAAATTAAATCACGATAAAACATTAATAATTTAAACGGATTCACGTATAACAGATATTTGGAAAACCCAGAAAAATTATATTGCAACGATATTGAATTGTTATGCTGTTTGTAAACCAATAATTCAGTGATTTATTTATTTTATAGGGATTGTTCAAATAAACGACCTAAAATAATTTGTTCCCATGAAACTTTTAATGTACATATTTTAAAATGTCTGTTCGACGTCAACATTTATTGAAAATATTTCATTCTTTTTGAAAATGTTCCATAAGAACAGATATTTCTTCACAACGGTAGGTACCTGTTTATCTAACCTAGTTTTGTTACTTGTCCTATTTAAGACAATAATATTGAAGCGATATTGTTTGCGAGGGTATTTTAGTGCAAAATTTTTAAAAAACCAATTTTGTTTTTTTAGAACGGTATCCATGATATTTTAAAACCTACTTGACCAATTGACTGAAAACACTAAGTACGCATTTAGTACATATTTAAAAATAGCTCCTAGTCGAATCAACTATACATTTCTATTTTTTAGACCTCCGAAGTTGTACAAACGTGCAAAAATCGATAATAGGATTTTAACGTACCGTCAATTTTTCTTTTGTCCTAGTACCTGCTATGGTCGGAACCATGGACACCGTGAGTCGACCTTTTTTAAATGCAACTATGTTTGAGAATATACAGTGCCACTAATTTTAATTTTCTTTGTTCCAAAATATCTTAAAATGTCGTTGAAATAAACCTTGCCGATTTAACTGCAAAAGATATAATAAATACTTTGCCAAAAATTTCCTAACAAAGTTAAAAACACACGTACTTCGTGCTACAATATTCCTTTAACACAAATAATCTAACGTAGAAAATATTGTATATGTGACATCCATTTTGTAATTGTAATTCCAAAAATGGTTTTTAATTAATATTAAGCAGGTGCGACTTTGCATAAATAAATTGAAAGAAAACAAACGGTTTTTTATTAATTTAGTGTGCCCATGATATACGCGAGTATGAACATTAAGGGGTTGGAGGAGAAACGATTTCTTCTTTTTTTAAATTCCATGAAAACACACGAACTGATAGACCAACTCAATGGAATTGCAACATACAATAGGCGCGAACTTTTTCATATCGACAATCGTTCAGTTTGAGGGGTGGAAACAGCCCGCGGAGTTGAGTATGAAAAACACGTTTAAGCTTTCCACATCACTTACGCCAGGTGTTGCCGATGCAGATTATTTTACCTGCTTGGCTGATTTTGACCGTTTCGGGCACATTAATAACTTCCTGTCTACTGTTCTTGCCAAAAACATTTCTAAAATCAACAGTAACCTGTAATAATAGTATTCCAAACACATTATTTATAAATTACGTTTTTGTTTAACTTCCCTTGGGATTTTTTACGAAGCAACCGTCACATCTATTGCAATGACATTTACAAGATTTATCTACGCATATTTCAACACTTTTAACAAATTTTTGGGTATAAAAATGATAAAACTAGTGGTACCAGTTACTTACACTATGTGATATGAAGAACTAGTTTCTAACTAGTTTGGCTATGGCAGGAACTAAAACAAAAGAAAAAGATTGATGATTAAAAAAAAATAACATTTTGAAATTTGATTATCTTCCTATAGATCTTTGGGTTGGTTTTAGTACGAGCTGTAGTCATAAGATATTGGTTGTCTATATTTTTTAAGACAATTGATTAAGCTAAAATAAGAAGGGGTTAGATCACTTTGACGAGATTAAAAGTTACTTATACTTTAAAAAAACAGCAAAAGAGAAGTAAACATTTGATTCCTATAAATTTTTATGATTTCTTTTACAATGCTGTGAGCCGTAAAAAACAATATTAATTTTGTTTCAAATGCTGTTTATTTAGCTTAAAAAAATCGCGCTGACCTCCTTCTTTTTAAGATTACTTGATGATGTGCAAGATTTATGCTAAACGGTATTACCTGAATCAAAAGCTCAAAAAAATTCTTCAAATTAGGATACACTTTACGCATTGACGATCGAACATTTCCACTTTTGTGAAAATTATTAAAATGACAGCTGTTTGTGTTTGACCTATTGTACAAAAAATTTGTTTTCCGTTCTTATTTTTCAAAATTAACGAAAATTAGGAAAACATAGATCGTCAATATCTAATATGTATTATACTGAAAATATCTGCAAATTTTTAATGTAATTGGTTGGTTAGATCTCGAGATACCTTGCAGACCGTTCTTGACAACACGGTTTCCAGAAAAACGCGTTTAAAGATTCCGAACTTTTCATATGTTTAATACTGCAGCACACAGGTATACGAATCGGCTATAGGCTGCTCATTTCTAAAAATAATTTGTGTTAAAGGTTGGAATTCTTTGAAATTGATTTTTAAAATCTTGGACTGCTACACCGGACAAAAAATTCGATTGTATGAAAATTTCGAAGCAGTCAAATCCCTTAAAATGGATAGCATTAGCTTCAGTATTTGAAGCCCTCCCGCTGTGCAACGACTGATCGAAAAGTTAGAGCTACACTTGAGGTTCTATCCTTGTATGGTAAAGCGGTAGGCTAATCTTTATTGATTTATACGGTGAGTCGTTTTGCATAAGAGTTGCCTTAGATTGAGCTGATTGCATATGAAATATATTTCGATAACAGTCGATTCTGACGTAGCAGAACCGAATAATCGAGATTCTACCGTGCTCCTAAATACTAAAATACGTAAACAATACAAATTTTCAAACTTACTTTTCCCAAAATTGAAATTTTTTATACGAAAAAAATTTTAACCTACAATATTACCACTTGGCGTTTAACGTAGTCACGCCATCCTCCAGTAGTGGTTCCGCGCACTGTATAATGAAAAATAAAAGCTTCACGTATTCATATCTATAAAAATGTTCAAATGTAAAATATTTATTACGGTCTTTTCTTAAGCTTTGTCACATTACAAACTTGCGTTACTTCAAAGACACAATACAAATTTTTGCTTTAATACTTAAGATGCTGATTATCTTCTAAAAGAGGCTTAATAGCAGGTTTTAATACGATACTATTTTAACTGCAAACGACCTCTGCTAGCTAAATATACAAAAACTATTACATGTATGTATAGGGTGCATATTATTATATTTATGGGCGAACACCCTATATGTATAATATTGCAGAGGAGTTATTATTAACTGAGTTATTCAGTAACATTGGCTTTGTTGTGCATTAAGGAACATCCAAGTTGTTAACAACTGTAGCAATCTTTACATGTCTCATTTTTGTACGTGACATTTTAAAAGCATAATTGTGATCTTAAATTATAGTAATTTTAAATTTATTAGTTAATCTAGAAAATACAAATACTTATTTAATTTATAAGATGAATCAAATAAAGTGAAGAAATCTCTTATAATCGACTATGGTGTTACTATCGTCCTTGACCGCACTTTCAAACTTTAATTATAAATTGTAATTTATATCATGCTCATTAATGCAAAATAATTATCAGTATTTTTTTAGGACATATAAAATTAAAGATGTAAAGCAAGAAGAGGGTTTGCTGAAAAAGCAATTATATCACAATTTAAAAGCAGCGTGGAATGTTGGCGATTAGGTAACAAAAAGTTATTCTTTTTTTTTTTTCTTAGTGGTTTTACGTCGCATCAACTGCAAGGCTATTAGCGACCTTCTATTTAAATAGAAATTCCTTCCTTAGAAATGCTGATGTATATTTCGTATTTACCTAAGTATGACCGTGTCCTGACGTCGATCATTTATTTAGAGATATTTAACGTGTTAAAACCAGCTTCGTGCCATAACCGGTCATCGTTCTCCTCTACTGTCACCTTATATGGGCTCAAGAAGCGTTACGGTTACCTCACGTTAACCCGCAGCGTCAAAAAATATACTCGAGTCCACGTGCACCTGGCAGTTATTCAAATTCAATTCTCTAGAAAGTGATATCCTTTATGTCGAAATTTATTTTATGCTGTCAACTTATCTTCTCAAGTAGGATCAATTTCCCGTATGTTTAAGATAATCGATAACTCGTACGTTGCCTGTAATCAAATCAATTTTGTATAATTCAAAGTTATAGTTACAAATGTGTTATATATTTGAATGTATTTTTCTTTTTTTATAATTAATAAAATTATTACGATAGATAAAAACTTTTTAATGACAAATCTTTCTAATGAAGCAAAAGGGAGGACTACTATATTATCATAATATGAATCTTTTAATGTTTTATCATTGACGGAATTCGTGCAGTATAACAAATAGATTTAATATAATAAAAGGTAACTATGTATGATGTGAACACAGATCGTATAACAACAGAAGTATACAATTTATTGCGAAGACAAATGGTATCAACAACAATGTGCATGTGTATAATAATAATAATACGTAATAACAACGATGTATGAACTATGCGAACAAATAACTATACGTTTAAAATACTAATGCGAGTAATTAACTGATGGATACGCTTCGTTCTATTATATAACAATATTATTATAATATCGTGTAGATATTGCAATCCGAAACTTATATGTGGTATTGCATAAATGTTAATTATGGACGGGGTTATTTTAGGGGGGTATTGTAGTGCGAATCTTTGTAAAAATCGATTGTTCTACATTTATTTTAATAATATAGGTAAGAAAATATGTCTACAAAATCTTGTGTCTAAATTTTTAAAATTATAAAACTTAGAATTCGTTAACGGGTTGTTCCCGAATGGTGATTCAGAGTACCATTAAATTTTGCTACATAGTTTTTCAAAGTCATTTTTAAATTAATTCCCATTTAAAGCGTTTTTAAAGTTAATAATGTCCGAAAACTTTCTCGAAAGTATGTTCCACAAAAGGGTAACTATATCTCAAAATCTATTTCACCAGTATAGGTAAACATTTAGTATTTAGTTGAGCATTCAGTTGGTACTAGAATCAATCTAAAATATTTGTATAACACTCGATATTGGAAAATCGATAGAAAAAGCCAAAAGTCAAAATTCACACTTCAAACTTCAAAGAGTTACCACTTTCTCAATAATTAACTTTTTTAGATAAAATTTTTTTTATTATATAACTCTCTTAGATTATATCGGAAAATATTCTTTAGGATGAAAATTATGTAAAACAATTGAAAAATATGTTAATAAGAACAAACGTGCGCGATGTTATAAAAAATTGTGGGAAAATCGCAATATGCTGTTCCAGAGGAAAATTCGCCTTAGGTTCATCGCACTTTGCTTTTTTGACTATTTGCGCAGATGTGTGGCCGAACGTTCAGCTGACTGTGGTTTAAACAGCGCGTCCCGGAAGTTGCGCCATTCATTTTTAAACTGTTAATACCTCGGAAATGAAACCTCAACTTGCTAAATGGCAAAGGACACCTCGATTTGCGTTTCCATGCGGATTTGATGGTGATTTCATATTTTTATATAGTACCTCGTACCACGTTTCTGAAATATACATTTTCGTTTAATCGAAATGCAATCAATTTCACAGGAAAAATACATGAAATTTTCAGTGGGTACAGTTTAAATATAACAGCGTCTACAGAATATGAAATTTTATTATGCTTAAAATTAACTGAAGCATTTCTTTTTTATTATTTGAAATATATTATTTTCACCTTACTTTATCGATAATATTTATAATCCTAAGTGATAGTGGACGTAATATAGATAAAAAAGAGTTAATTATCAAATGGAATAAAGTTCCTAATATTTATAAACTAAATTAATTTTTCTTATAAGTATGGCTATTCGCATGCAACAAAATACACACGTAGGATCTTTGTAGAAATATAGAATTTTGAATAATATGAAATGTATAAATGGTTTTATTGCATGTAAATATTTGCCTCCATGCTTACAATATGTTGTTGTCGGCGACCTAACTTCTTTTAATCTTATTGTGTATAGCTAATGTCGCAGTCTTCCAACAAAAATTTTTCCAAAATTCTGTATTTTTATCATTTATTTTGAATTTAGTATGAGTATGAATTCTTCGGACATTGATGTAATCTTTTTATATGAATATGAACTTCAAAATAATGCTGCAAAGACTACCAACACCATAAATCAAGCGTTTGAAAAAAATACTATGCGACAAAGTGGTACCAGCGTTGGTTCAAAACATTTTGAGAAATTTCGTCTTTCATTCATCAATCGATATGGTCCAATACTTCTCCGTGATAGCACTCGACCACGAAAACAGTTTGAAAATTAAATGAATTGAAGTATGAAATTTTGCAATATCCACTCTATTCACCCGATATATATCGTCAACAAATTTTCAATTTTTAAACATATAGAACTCTTTTCACAGAATAAAAATTCACGCAAATCAAGATTCTTCACTAAATGACACTTATACAATGAAAATTCGTTGGAAAAAAAATTCAAAGTAATTAGTCCACATTTTGATTAACCCTTAACTACTATACTTGCTAAAACTCACGTAACCACTATTAACGATCTCACATACGCTGATGTTTATTATGTTATTCTTGACATAAAAAAGGAGAATCAATCATTGAAATCAAGTGTTCGTACTTTGTACATCAATAATAAAAGAGACAAAGTTCGATTGAATAGAAGCAAGTTTCTTTTTTAACACATTTTTATAGAATTGTATACATAAGAATTACGAATGGAAATAAATAAGTGAGTAATGGTCTCACAGATTGACAATAGTAATTGAAGATTAAACAAACATTTAAAAAAAACATATACTAAGTTTTACTATTCACTTAAAAATGCTTAGGATGCCAGCGTTACTGGTGGACCTATACTACGTCTCATTGCTAAACTACGGATGTTTATGGAATTACGATATGTAATGAATATGCAAACTATACGCACGAATATGCAAACTATATGCAATATTGTATACCACGTACATATACGTACATTAATCTGGTAAATACGCTCTTCCGTAGATACTAATAATTCGTAAAATCGTGTTTAATTATTGTATCTCATATTGTATACAATATAACGTACATAAAAATCTATTTAATATTATGCGAACTATTTTAAAATTAATTATATCATACATATCCTACGTATTATTCAAATAATAACTTTCTGGCATTAGAAACAGAATATAATGTTACAGATTCGTACACGTTTGGAAATGTGTCAAACTCTATAAATTTTCTAATCTACTAACTCTATAGACTTTTAAAGTATTAAACCTTTAAATACTATCAATTTTACCAGCTTTTTAAGTATTTGATTTGTTGAGGATTGCTGAGCGAGGGTTTTATGGCGGGGGGCCATGTGCTTGGGACTTTCAGAATCGGCCAGGGTATGGGCCTGTCACCCGCTTCTTTAGAAAATAGTTTGCGATTGTTCCAAGGCACATGGTCGACACTCTTGGCTATTAGCGATATTGCCCTGCCATAAACACGGGTCCCTATGTCCATAGCGCGGCGCGAATCGCGGAAAACGGCACGTTCTGGGACAACGGGCAATTAGGGGAATGGGATGCAGATGTCGGGAGTTTTCCAGGCCCACGCGCGACCGGGAACTCCGTGGCAAATGTTGCGGCACTGCCCCTTCCTAGGTCCCAGACGTTGTCTTTTGGGCTTGTCGCGATTGGGCGGCTTTCCTCAACACCCACCCCTAGTTCGCAAGAGTAGGGCGAACCGAGGTGACGTTATCGGCGAACTTCGGTTCGCACACCAGATACATTTCGGAATCAGACACAATACGTAAAATAGACAGATACATTTCGGAATCAGAAACAATACGTAAAATAGACATAGCCACAAACTCTTAGACAACTAGTAACTTGTAACAATCTTGAACGCATTCCATGTATCTCCACCGGGAGTGTAAATATATTTGTTGTTAACATTCACGGTGTAAATTTGTTCCTCCTACCTTGGAGGTGGTCCTTCGAGTTAGTCGACACATCACGTGTAAGTTTCTCAAAGGCTCGAACGATTTATTAAAATCAACCACGAGCATCAACATGATTATTAATATTATACTATACTATTATATTTCCATGTATTAGCTTCAATATAAAATTTAATACAATATTTTTTCGAAATTTTTCCAAAATCTCAATTAAAAATTGTTGTCTTTCGTCGAAAAATATTAGTTTACACACAGAAAATGACTTTTCAACATGACACCTCGTAATATCATCTGAGTATTCTGTTGGCAGTCCTTCAAAATTGTTCAAATTTCATGATATCGTTTCCCTATCGTACACGCCCCATTGCGAGAATGTGATAAAGAAGGAGACAACAAAATCAAGCTATAGTCTTCGCACGACAAGAAGCATTCCCAGTTTATATTCTCCCTCCTTCCAACTGCTTCACTGCCATGGCCATCGAGTGGTTATTGACCGAAAACTGTAACGACGATCGCCGTTGGCTATTAACGACCGATAGCTGCAACAGTGGAGCAGTAAGTAAGGGGAGGGGGTAATGTAAACACAAAGGTACCTTCTTGTTGCTATAGTATAAGTATAAAGTATAGTCCTTGTTGAGGACTATACTTTATTCTTTAATGACAAGTTTAAGCAAATTCTGACAATTTCCACGCTAATTTGCACAGAAATTATGTATATGCATGTAACATGCAGAATATGCACGTTCTACGCAAAATATTCAAGGAGTATGCAATATGCAAAACATGCCAGCAAAAGAAATATATTTTTTGTATCGTCGAGCGATGAAACATATCTCAGGTGAAATTTTATTTCTTTAGTTGAGTCTCCTAAAATATGTATTTATATACATTTCCATAGTTTATTTATTACAAGAAAGCACTCACAAAATCAAAGTTAGGATAATAAAAGATTTGGTATAATTTTGAGAAATTAATTCTATAAGAATGAAACAAGCATTTTGTATACTTTCTCCGGAACAACGATTATCCGTTCGATCTCGTTTTATCCAGGCCGTTTGTCCCCCGTTTAAGCCGATTAATCGAGGTCCTACTGCACTTGCAATTAGGCTACTCCTTCATGAACTAGAATTAATTCAACGGTAATAAACAGTTTTCCAATTAACGCGCATTATAAGCGACAGTATACGTATACACCTACCTATCGACGTATGAGTGATCCTTCCATGACGATGATATCATAAACAGAAAATCGAGGAGCGTAAAAAGCTTAAAATAATATACTTCAAATAATAATAAACCTAAGTAGTTTCAGTATTCGTTAAATGAAATACTAGTCTTCAAAAAGATTTTCTATTAACCGAATATTTTAATTCACTTACCACTTGAACTACAATAGTCTCTAAATTATTTACAATTATGTGCTTATTTCCAACGCATAAATTAATATTGTTGCACGTGTACGAATAGAATAATCATCTGTAATTACGAGAAGGGAGATAAATTTAATTAATCAATAGCAATTGTAGTAGTGTCATTTTATTATACTCTACAATATATTTCCAACAATGTTCGACAACATAGAAAGACATTTCATATAATATTTATCAAATTCTGAGAGTCTGGAAAGAACAATAGATTCAGTCGATCATTAGTATAATTAAAGTTAAAATTATTTAATAAAAAAGAATATAAGTGACTGTACTCTTCTGAAGTTGCAGTATTGGATTCGTTAAAAATCTCTTTCGTTTGATTTTGAAAAACGCTGAAAAATTATTGGAAGAGATAGCTGTAACGTTATTTTTTCAATGTACAGAAGGGTAGTCATCCAAAGATATTTTAATAAAATAGGATTAATTGAGATTGTCTAAGAATGGAACTACGATTTCGTGACGTCACGTGAATTTTCACGATCTTCCAAGTACTTGCAACAATCTGATAAAAAATGTTTTAAAGAAAAGTTGACGAGTTTTCGATTGGCTATATAATATCAAAGTAACGATTTGCAATGTCGATTATTTATTTACCCTGACACCATTTAAGAGTTTACATGGTTTTTCTTCTGAAGGGGCCACATACACGCTGTTAAAAAAACTATGGACTTTGAACATTGACTTACATTAATTCTGCGAAAAATCATCAAAGAATAATAAACCATTTTAAAAATTTAAAGTTTGAAATTTCTACTTTAAAGTAATATTTCTGGACTTTTAGTTGTCACCCTTCAAATGTGTGGCTATGTTTGTCACATCGCAACTTGTCAAGTTCGACGAAATGGAATGGTTTTTGTAAAGGTTTACTTCAAAGTGGTGAAACTGCGAAAAAGAATCGCAGTCACATTTCTTTCTTTTTAGATTAAAGGGGAAGGATCAAACTTCATTGGATTCCAAACGGTATCCCCAAAAAAAATTTTACAAAGTCTTTGCATTTGGTTAATCTTGACAAATTTTAATGACACATGGTTTTAATATGGAAAAATCTGGAAACACTATCGTTTTGATTTAGAAAACAAGTCATCATCCTTGGATGATTTTTCACAAAGTTCTCGTCGAAGTTTACTAACTTTTCTATACTATCATACCTTTAAGCACTGCATATTTATTAATATTTATCCCACGCTTTATAGTTGTTATTGTAATTAGTTACAACAATTGAGCTCAGTTGATTCAAACGATTGCGATTATGTAACATTATGCCTTCATTCACAAATCGAACAGTAGCAGTTAAGTTAATTAAATATAATCGAATAATGAAAAATAAACAGGAACTGTTTAATTTATAAAAACGTTAAAACCTAACGCGATAAATACTATTATTTAGGCCTAACCAATGAATCCTATTATTTAGACAATTCCAATTTTTGTAGATGATTTCATAGATGCCAGGATGGAGAACAAATTGAATTCATCATTTAGAAAATTTCTTACAGTAAAAATAGAATAGCATTGTCGCTAATATTTGTTAGCCTAGTCAATGTTTAACTTGTACATGGTTCCTGCGAGACCCACATTGTGTATTTTATGGTATTTATGAAAAATTTTATGCACCATGATATTTATATGATTTCTGATACGAATAAAATATAAGTGCAAGATTATCAATTACATTCATATAATATTAATATAATTTAATAATTAACGTCAAAATTAATGTAATAATTGATGTACTAATTAACGTAAAAATTAATGTATTAATTGATGTACCAATTAACGTAAAAATTAAAGTAATAATTGATGTAATAATTAACATAAAAATTAATGTCTGAACGAGTAAATTACTTTTGTACACTGACATACATATCAAAACTTTCATCATACCACTTAAGATTTCTATCTTAAAAAAATTTGTATAATATTTGATCATTTTCGTCACACAATATGAAAATACAATTGACGTTGTATTTTTATGGATAACTCTGATTGTAAAAAATATACATGAGCATGAATAACAGGAATCCACAGCATTTTTACGTATTACATAATATTTCAACGACTACGTACTCGTGAGCATCGTAAATATACACAAACAGACCGACGTTTTCGCAAAGTAAACAATTCTCGTTCAGTTTTCATTATGCGGAGTTGAAAAGTGGACATGCGTTATACACGTCGTTCAAGTGAAAATTACCATAACTAATATTGTTTTAACCGTAAACCGAAGCTCGAATATTATATCGTCGTAACAACGATTGCAAACGTAGCTGTGTGAAAAGCAGAACAATGGTACCGGTGGATGTTGAGCAAAATGAGCCCAATTATTATAACTTGTTACAATTGCAATAAAATGCTAATGACAATGCACGCCGCCTCTTGAATACAAACGCCGTATAAAACGTACACTTACAGTGGTTGAAATATTACCGTATTTGAAAGAAACAAAGATTGTAGGAATTGTTCAATGCTGCCTAAACGAAGTCGATTTAATGGGTACAGTAATGTGAATGCCAAATTTTCGCTATCAAAAGTAAACTGAAAGTGTTCGTATCACAGAATTGTGAATTATCATCTTGCTATAACGATATTTGTATTTCTACGAGCGATGTTAATCCGCCTGCTTTTGTTAACCCTTTCGCAATGGAAATAAAATAATGAATTATCACAAAAAGAATGTGTAATTCTTTTATCGTTTTAAATGATTTTTTTCGGTAAAAATGAGTACCAAAAATTGTTAACGACGATTTACAAATGTGATCTTGTAATACGGAATAGTATCTCGTTTCCGTTCTTTTTCTCTTCCTACCAATTTAACGTATACAGCATACTGTACATAGTCTACTCGGTTTTTCTTTATTAACAGTTGCTTGAATATATTTAAAAAAATGTCTTTCTGTCAAACGAAGCGGTGATGAAGATACAGAAAGTTAACCTGCCTTACTCGTTTATGGCAATATTTGGTGGTATTTTACAATTAGAACAGCTATTATTTGAAGGCGAAATTGCAAATGTTTCTTATTCCGCCCTTATTTTTACATGGTATATAAACATTATATGTATATTGCTTGATCTAAAAGATGTACAAAAATATTATAAATAATACTTTTCCCCTCTGCTACGCGTTACATCATAGTATTTGATATTTTTATCCAATTTATTAACACCTCCCATTCTGTCAATGTAGTCGTGTATAGCCTTTGAAATATTTTTGATTTTATTATATTTTTCTTTAATGAAATTTACTGTACTTGACGCTTTGCTTGAAAATATCTCGGGATTCACTGCGAAATGTAGGATTGTAGGAAAGAAGGTATTGCCAATTGCCCTTATTACAAGTCCATCAAAAAATATTTCTTTCAGTTAAATTTTATGTATCCAAATAAAGAAGCAAGAAACCTCACAATTTATGCGGTCAGTAGAGTCAATACTGTCTGGCTTCGGACTATGACAAATGATTATGATTGCATCAACTTCTATTACTGTAACTAAAGATTACAGAAAGTTAATCGGTAGTAATTCATAAGACATCATTATATTAACCATATTAGTCATTAGTTATTAAATAGGAAGCAGGACTATTAACTATTAGTCTACTTTTCTATTTGGAAGAAAGGGAAGCTGCAATTTTTTATTACCGTAGAGCAGAAACAGCTCTATCGAATGAATATTATACATTTTGCCAAACAGCAACAAATCGTTGTAAAATAAAAGAAAATATAAAAACGCTACGAACTTATTCCCCAACCCAATATTTACGACAATTACTACACGAACCTCATGCATATTTACCTGCGATTGTTCAGTTACGGCGGTATTGTTGTAAACTAAAGAATATCCCAGTTATTAATAAAATATGGGGAGTGAGTAAAATGTTACAACCGACTACGAGACCGAGGCGGTTGTAGCACAGCATGGCAATCTTTATGTGCCCAGTCATTACAGCCACAATGTTGGACCCATTTTTCATTAAATTTGCTTCTGCTGTAATAATTCCTTTATTAGTTTTTCTAACTTTTGTACGAGCGCATCCTAAAAGTTTAATTATAACATTAAGGTATAGCAATTTTAGATTTATTAGTTAATCTATTAAATACAGTTATTTATTTAAATTATAACATATCGAAAATTAGGTCTATAAATCTCTTAGGTCTAGAAATTTCTTCCCATGAAGGAAGGATATATTTGCTAAAGAAAAGCACTGATATTACAATCTTAAGATAGTACGGAAAGTTAGTTTTTAGTTATATAAATTTGTTTTAGGCGTATTTTACTAAACTGATGTATACTTACGGGCTACAAATGGACTTACACCACTTTCAAAATTAGACAATTGTAAAAATAGTTTAATTTCAATTTTGAAAAATCAAATATCACTGAAAATATACTTCATATTAATCCAATTTTGTTTACAAATAATGACACGACATAAAATAGAAGTAGTATTTTTAGTTTTAGACGCTGATTACATTGTTAAAATTACGAGATATTGATAGCATTTACTTATGCTATATATGTGGCAGTGTTTCGAAATATCCATGATATACCAGAGGTATCTAAGGTAATAACTGCTTGATGTCTTTATATTTTTCATAAGTAAGAGGCCTGGCATCTTGGTCGAAAGGCGCCAGGGCGATTTTTTCAAATTTTAGCGGTCTTTCAGGATGTGTAGGTAATAAATTTATAGTTTTATATTCTTTGTCCTTCATCGATGTTTTATATAATAGCGTATAGGTGCACTTTTGAGAAACTTTATCTGTTTCTTAGTCGCATTTTAAAGATTTTTGATGACACGTAATATAAAACAAATGTAAAATAACAGGCTACTGATCGGCAACTATCTCCTAAGCCACCTACATCTGTCAATTGAACTTACACCACTTTCATAATCGATGATTATGCAATTTTATTTACCGACTAATTTTAGATTGTACAAAACCTGAGAATTTTTTAAGAAATTAAACACGGACTAGTTATACATAAAAAATTTACATTAATTAAGTATGAATTATTTTATCTAAGTATGATAGAAGAATATCTTTCAAATGGCATTTTAATTTTTAACAATATCTATCATATATAGAATATATTTAATATAATCTACTATTCTACTATTTATGAAACATTTTACGTATTACAACATAACCTTGCATAAATATCTTCATTCTATTAATAATTGGACTACGAGATAATGGGAGTTCGGATACGGGAGGCTCTACTGTAATTTAATAAGTGGTACAACAATAGTTTAGAAATATATTTGCGAAGGAACGTAAACTTATTTAATTCAGTTTCGTTAACTAACGGTTTGCAGGATGCCGAGCAAACAATGTACAGGATGCCGAGCAAACAATGTAATGAAAATAATAGTGTATGAAATCAATAGTCAATGTTGATCTTCTTTTATTGCTATTCTCTTATTGATATTACTCGAAAAGAAAATATTTAATAATGGAATCGACCGAGCAAATAATGACCTAAAAAAGATTAAACAATACATAGTGGTCTACCCAATTACCAACCTCGTTTATGTTGCTGATGAAAAAGAAAACGATCAGGATTTGTGTAAAATTATCAAAGACATTTGTTACTATAGATCATTTTACATTTGAACTAATTTTTTACCGATAAATGTTGTATCAGCGTTATTAAAGAACGTTACAAAAACTATGAGTATTAGACTGAAATCTTTAAACATGTGTAATAAAAGCGATTAGAATATTTTTTACTACAAAATTAAAAATCGTGTTTTTAAGTTTGTGCCGTCAGAAATTGAAACATTGTAATTTTCTAATTAGATTTACACTTCAGAAAACTGATCATATTATTTTTCAGTACATAACAATCTAATAAATAATTAATTATTTTGTAACTATTAATAATAATCTTATTTATTCACTAATTATATTATGATTTGTAATTAATGTGATTGAATTAATTGGTGCGTCGAAATTGTACTTCTACTGAATTAAGAATTACAGTATAATTGAGTTAGAATGCAATTAAATTATTTCGTTATTATTATTACTTGAGTAATTCAACTGTAATTTCGCACCGCTTTTAGTCGCGGCTTAAATATAACAAGAAGTAGTATTGATGGGTTATGATCAGAAGTGTCATTTCATTCCTATATTCAGTGGTAATATTTCTTCAATTAAATTTTTCTCGAAAATGGAGCCGTAAATGCAAAAATAGTATTCTACATTTGTCTCTTATTCTTGACCGTAAAGTCATCCCCTTCCCTACAGGTTGTATCACGTGATACTACCCACTTTGTATACGATTCAAGAAATGATCTGTTTAGAGTTCAGAATTAATTTGTTTTTTTTTTTTATCAACGATGACTTCCTAAATTTATTAGGACCAACAGAACGTAAGAATAATCCAAACGTAATTGATATCATAGAGTTTAAATTTCTCCTCTGATTTGGTTAAATACTTTTGTGAAATAACGAACGAATAAATAGTAAACACCTGAATGATAATTAACATGTAACAATTGAAATTGTTCTCATAAATAAAAGAAAACTTTTATGAAGTCTTTAGGTGGTTGACATAGTTAATAAGAATTCTAGTTACGCAACTCGCTTTTAGACATCAAAATTGTTTAAGAACTATATTTAAAAATAACATTTTTTCGTTCATTTTTTCATCCAAATGTTCATCCATTTTGTTGAATATTTGTTCACAAGAAGTGTATATCCAAGTCCGGAATACTGTGGAATTATTATTATTAAATTAGTAGAATTGAATAATCGAATGACGTGACAAGGGTGAGAGTCAATGGATTTAATGATCGAATGATGGATGAGAAGTGAGTGGTGGTAGAGAGTATTATTAATGTGTGTCAAAATGTTGTGCGCGAGATTTACATTATTTTCTTGATTTTGTATTCAATAATACTTATTAAGTATTATTAATAAGAAATACGGATGAAACAAAATTTTAATATCCATATTTTAAAAAATTATAATATAATTTAAATTTTTTGGTATTTTCAACAATGCGAATAATTAGAAGACTGGTAATTTTCATGACATTTGAAACAACTGGGTGATCGTAGAACTTTGAAGCATGAATGGACATTTTATAGTAACTCTCATTAATATACAGACACTTCCTAAAATGCAATAATTTTTTTAAGATTAAATTGAACTGTACGAGTACTTTTTTTAATAATAAAGGGACTACTTTACTGGACAATGATTAAAATTCCTATTTTCAATTCTGTTATTAGTCGGAGTGATAAAACAAAATAAAAATCACTCAATATATAACTTTCGAATCGGAGCTAATAACAAAAAAATTAAAAACTTTGTCTTCCAGCTCTCGGTTATTTGTATGTATACTAAAAAAATTTTACAAGCGTTGAAAGATATTGCAAACTGCAGATTTTTAATAGTTATTATTCAAATCCGCTATTTTCGCGATGTATAATTGTTTACAGCTCATATCAGACAAAATTAACTGTGATACCATTTTCGTTACTCACATAACTTACCGAGCTCTATAAAACGCGTTTGCTAAATTTTATTACAGGCACAGGTAAACAAATTGAAAAATCGCAAGTGCTTTATTTTTTTGTGATTTCAAATAATAACAAAATTTTAAAAACAGTGTTTTCGTCATTGTCCATTACAAAAATCTCTACTGTCTATACAAATATTGGGATAATGTTATCCCCGTTTTAGAATAGCTGTTCCGTTCGAAAAGGTATCCGAATATTGACACTCGCATAGCCGATACTGAATTTTTCATTTTTCTTTTATGTATTCATCTTTTACATTTCTCTATCAAACTCCTCTCTTTATGTTATGAAGATAATTAAATAACGAAAGAATTAAGTGCAAGGAAGACATATTAAAAATTTATGTACAAGTCTTATTCTTATTATTTGCTTCTGTTTTAGCTGAGATGCCTGACCAATGATTTCGAAATTGTTTCACACCTTCAATCAAAACGAAAGTCGATAACGGAAATATTCATTTCCACATTTTCTGTTATTATATACACAATTGCAGAAATTTTCAGTAATTGCGGAAACCATGGCAAGAATTGAAAAATATGAAATAAATCTGTTACTTGAATTTATCGTTTAGACCTACACCGAGTTATGGTGGCCGGAGCGGTCACACGTAACTTTAGACAAGTCATCGTTAATATACGTATTTAATAATTTTAGTAAATATTTAAAAATATTTAAAAAATTCATATAATCTTGTATTAACTTGTCGAGTTTGCAATGTTCCAACGTAAATTTACGTGCACTTGGAAATTTGGAAACATGCAATTAACTTGCGATTAACCCCCTGCCATACTTTGACGGGTCTGACACGTGATGGAGATTTCTAGTAACAAGCTGTCGAGTATCAATGCTATTCCGTTCTGTTTAGTCCGAATAAAATTTTCATTTCTCGTCATCAGTATTTAAACATTTAATAAAATGTAGACACACAATAAATCTAAATTGTCTTTTTTGAAAATGGTACGATAAGAACCTTTAGGGTTCTAGGTAGTACCCTTTAACTCTTCGGATGTGACCCGATCTGTTTCGAGTTAACTAAAGCAAACTTTAACTGCAGTTCGCAATTTCTTCTTTAATTACAGATATCATAAAAAATATGACGTGTCACGTATTTGTTCAAGGATCACCTGTCCCAAAGTTTCATAAAAGTCGGTGCGTATCACTTCGGTATGTTCCCCTAAGTGGGCCTCCCCTGATACCTCTCCGATTCACTGTATATTCGTACCTCCGAGGTTCCCCTTATTGTAATCCCGAGAAACGAGTCTCAGAAAATTTCAGTAACTCTCACGTTCGGCGATACACGAAGAACAAGCCGAACAATCGAAAGCAGGGACGCGTAACTAAGTAGCGGCAAGCAAAGAAGCGGCAGCCGTCGGATCCGAGTGAAACGGTAAAAGGCAAGTCCGTGTAGCGGATTTGCCAGCAGCCGGGTTCCGGGTCTCCAGGCCTCCGGGTTCCGGACGTACGGGGGTCGAGGTCCGTGGTCCGGCCGACGGGACGCGACGCGCCGCAGGAATAAAGAGATAATCAGCAGCGGAAGACTCGGGGAAAAAATCGGTGCTACGGCGTGACTCGCAAAACAACGTCCACTTTGAAGCCGCGGCGTGCACGTTGAAGCCGTTGTCGTCGCGAAGACTACCCTTACGCATACGCACTCGAGACTCTGCGCGCGCCTCTGATCCCCACCCTTACCGCAACGGCACACCACCCCTTCGCAGTCACCGTCGTCTTCCGACGGAATCAGCGACTTGGTTCGAGGTCAGTTCGGTCCGCGCACGAGCCGAGGCAGTTCGAGCCCCATCGTCCTGACGACACGGGACGGGACACGGATATATCGCCGAGCGACCGAGAGACCGAGAGACCGATATCGAGACGGCTATCGAGACAGAAACGGGCGACGATGACCTTCTGGTTGTGTCGGGTGGTGACACGGTGAGCAGGTGAGAATCAACCGGTAACCGAGTTCCCCACGAGACCGCGGACCCAACTAATCGCCAGCGAGACGAGGGATCGGCTCCGGTGATCGAAGACTGGACGGAGACGACCCGGCATCGTCGAAGACCTCGCCGAGGCAGGAACTAGTGTCCACTGTGCCAGTGCAACTCACGACCAGCGCCATCGCCACCGCCAGCACCGACATGGAGGATACGGAAGCGGAATAGTATCGTTGAGATGCCGCAAAGGAGTCTCGAGACATGAAGAGAGCGCGACCGAGGGTAAGTAGGTTTTATTGTTCCTTCTGACGGTATCGCTCCATCCTCTCCAGCGAACTGCCGCCCCGAGGGGCTACCTGTCACCGAAGTCACCGCGAGTCTCTGGCAGTCTCAGGCACCCAGAGCCGTTTCCTTCCACTAGCAGACTAATTATATTCCCGTGTTCTTACGAGTAATTAGTCGATGAATGTTCCCTCGTCGGGAACGTCCTCAAGCGAACGTCCTCAAGCGAACATCCTCAAGCGAACATCCTCCAGCGAACATCCTCCAGCGAACGCTCCTGCACGCGAAACGTTTCTTTGTTCCGATCGAGCGAGGATTTCCATCGGTCCGGCACAATCGTCTTTACGTTCGGCGCGAATTCACTCGAGATTCCGCGAAATTGAACGCGAACAAGCGTGTCTGTAAACCGCAAGGTGCGCGCTGCCAGTCCCGATGGTTCGTATTCTCGCGTGGTGTGCCGTCCGACAGGGTCTTTATTCCTCTCTGGTAACCGGATAAGTACGCGGGGGGAATCTTGGATCAGTGGTGGAATAGTTTTAATACGTATCGTATCTCTCTCGGTCGCCGTTGCTTCCCGGCTCGATCGAACAGTCACTTAACTCAACGGTGTCGAGTAGCACCGTTAAGAGATTCCGCGATGGAGGAAAGTTTCCGAAGTCGATGACTGCCCGTATCCCTATCAATCTTCGCGTAAACCACTGGTTCGATGCACTTGGTCGGCGTGTACTCCGGTTTTCCTTGCCAGCGACTCGGCCGTTCCCCATCCACCGCTCGCATAAAGTATTTTCGTTCATTGATTTATCGGATTCACCAGTTTCTCGCTTTCTCGCTCAATTGCCGTCGCTTCCCTGCCCATACCCGTGCCCGTGCCCGCCCCCGCGAGCCTTTTTGGTTCGATTTTGTCGGTGCTTCAACAACCTAGTCCCTCCTGACTGCTTCCTCCTCCCTTCTTTACCTTCTTGCTTCCCTTCTTCCCTTCTTTCTTTCTTTCTTTCTTTATTTCATTCTTCCTTTCCTTCTTTCTCTCTTCCATTCTTTTCCCACTTTCTTTCCCTCCCTTTCTCTCGGTCACCCGGCTCGTTCCTTCCTCCGGTTGTTCGTGCACCTCGTACTTCGTTTCTCTGGCCATTTCTTTTTCATCGAAGACGGAATCGCGGTTGGAATGTCGTTGGGCGTACCGGACTGCTTATCGGCGTTTCGTGCACGCAGACTATCGATTCTCGCGACAAGGGGTCGACTGATACTGCCGCCGCTCAGGCTTACTTGTAAACCAGCCTGCACGAGCTGGTAAAACGCTTCGCTTCGCTCCGCTCCATTCGTCGGGCTCGTGACAGCACGCGGCTTGTCTTCGCATACGCGCACACTGTCATGGTGGTCAACAACCTTTTCGAATGATGTCAACCTTCCCCTGGTTGCCCCAGCCACGGAGTCGCTTTCGACGGAGTTCAGCGGTAGTCTGGTGGGGGTGCCGCGAGGGGGGGGGGGGCAGGGAACTAGGGGGTCGAGGGGAGACGCGAAGGGGTGGCGACTATGAGAAGCTTTTCCCTTGGCTGGCACGAGAAACACAGGTACGCGTGCACGCCGTGATTTTGCTAATCGATGTTAGGCAGTTTGGCTGTCGGCGGTGCACGGTTTTCGGGCACGTTCAGAAGAATTCTAGCCGGCTGCGGCCGTCGACGTCGAGTTTCGAAAGTTCGAGAATTTGGCGGTTCGGATCATGAGCCGATCGTGCAACAAGCTCTTGCGAGAGACCCGGCGTACACGTCGATATCCTTATTAGGGGCTATTCTAGTGGAAATTGCGTTTTTGCTGAACCCCACGCGGGTTATACTTCCTATGCGAAACGCGAGCAGTAAGGCATGAAAGTATACGAGCGCTTATCAAAGGAGAACTACTTTTTCAAAATTGAACCGACTGGCTTGAATGATTTCTTTGGGATTTTAGGCGCAATAGTTTCATAGAGGATGGCTAATGATTTATTTTCTGATAATATCGTTCATAATTAATATCTATGCAACACCAAATTCGCATAAATTATGAATTGCAATACCTGTATAATGTTAAAACAATAATGTTCTATAATAGGATGAGGCGTGTCGATCGGTTAATTACACTCGTTATAATTTTCAAATTATTAAAATTTCACGTATCTAGTATAAACTTCAACGATTATGTATTCATCTGTATTAAACTTCATTGCACTAGATTGCACGGTCATTAATTCTCATCGGTGCGAGAAACGGATAATTAATATTACAATCGAATCGATTTTTATCCTGTTCCTTATTAAGTGTACTGTATCTTACAGTTTTTATTTAATACTTATGCATACGGGGTATCCCACCTTGAATTTTTCACGATTTTGAACTATTTAACAAAAATTGATTAGTTTTTAATTGGCTGTACAGTGTAGCCAAAAAATTACAAATTTTTTTCTTCTATAATTGTTAAGGTCACGTTTACTTTTTTTTTATATGGCATTTTATATTTTTTACTTAGTAATCAAGATAGAAATGTAATATCTAGTCTTAATAATGAACACAAGTTATCAAGAGTGTCATGAGAAGATCATAATATATTCCTGTTAAGTTAAAAATATAATGTGCCATTTTAAAAATCGATTTTAACAGTTGGCAAAAAATAGCTTTTTGACATTTTTTTGTTGCACATATAGTCAATTGAAAACTGATCAACTTTTGTTTAAAACATTATTTTGACAACGTAGGAAAGTACATGAAAAATCGTGATGTGAGATACTCTATATATGAATTATGATACATTATTTTGATAGAATAAAAAAGCAATTTTAACTCACCGCTGTCACGCTACCTGTGCGAAACACGTACAGTCAAACTTCACTAAATGTTAGTAGATAATGACTCAGAAATTGTTTCGAATTTGAATTGATTAGAATGATAAACGAAATAAGAAACTTTTATGCAAATGAGTTCACGTAAGAAGAGATTTGTACCTATGACAAATTCATTAAATTCAGCATCATCGTATATATTTTCTGTATAATCATGTAGCAATATGTAAACGGAACATTATAGTGACTCAAAACGTAATTTATGCAAGAAAACTAATCGATCGATGATATACTGTTTACAATTGTAGGAATTATTGTAGTAATTGTAGGAATGTACAAACGATTTTATTTGAACATTTGTGCTGGTTAAAAATAATATTTTCTTAATATGTACTGGAAATAATTATTTGAAACAGTATTTTATGTGTCTAAATTTGTATTAATTATTTGAAATTCTACTTCTTATAATTGATATTTATGATTGAAAACAAACCTTCTGAAACAGTACAAATGAATACTGTTTTGAAGAATAAGATTTTTTCAGATTTCCCTAAATTAATGATCGTAATTCAAACATTCAACATCTGTTTGCTTTTAACAATGTACATACAGTCCCGGACACATGTGTGTTATCTTTAATTTGTTAGAGGTAGCTTCGAGTTCGTTATTTTTGAAAAACTAATACATAAACGTAACGTCGCAAAAAAAGAATTTGATATGGAATTGGGTCATCCTCTTTGATTTTCACTCTAGACGACACAAACAGGTAAATTTGGAGGGTGAAATGATAGCACGCTCATAAAAATACCTATCACTATATGTTATCACTTTGCTCAATATGTTACAATAACAATGTATTTCAAAATGTATATAGTTAGGAATTATTATGAAGATGTATGTGATGTATTCATTCATATTTTGATAAATTAGGAAAATAGGGAAAAAATAATTGTTGTCGTGTATGATACTCTTCGTAGCGAACAACTTTCGTTCCAGAAATTTCTTAAAGAATATTGCAGTGAACGAAAAAAATTGAGGTGAAAGAATTAAATGTCACAACCTGTATAGAAATTCGTGAGAAAGGTGAAAAACTTCAACGCGTTGACTGGCGTGTTACTCGTTTTCTTTCTTTTTTAAGGAACTGTTCGCTCAGAAGGGAAAATCTATTTTAGCACTGATAGATTAAGCATGGTAAAGTGGCTTACGATCTGCGAAATGCAAGAGGATTGACAGAGTAATTAATATCATAAATCTTAACTGCTTAATGTAGGGGTTGATAAAATCCGTGAGATAATCTCCGGCTTCTCGAAGCTTTAGCAACCAGTTGTTATTGTTTATTTGGATGTTTTGATGGCGAGGGTAAACTCTAATGTTGGTTTTCGTTTTATGCAAGAAATTGCTTTGACTGTATTTACCATAACCGTTTGCGGTTAAATCATCATTGATTTAATCGACGATTACATTAAACTTTCGAAGATAAAATCATATATTTCGGAAGTCAGATGTCTCGTGTACATTGTATAATATTGTAATAAGTGCACCTATGTGCAAAATGTGTAAGGATTTTTTGAATATACATAAACAATTCGATTTTATCGTTTTACTAAAATATTGCTTTCCTAAAAATAATTTGTACAATCAATTGTATGCAACGTTATAAACTGTTTCCATTAACCACTCAATTGTTGAATTTGTACATCGTACAGGCAAGAGCTATATTGTATAATTTGTCGTATTTATAAAAAGTTTGATCTGTCATGGTCTTTATATAATTTATAATTAGAATATTATGCACATAAGTATGTTATACTATAACCTCAATAACATTTATATAATACAAACGCAATACAAAACCATGAAATTATATAAACCATAAATTTATATATTATGAATATATTTATTCAAGTTTAAATTTTGCTTCGTCCTATCTCTAATTAATGAATTTCTTAGTTATAAAATATACCTAATTTTTTTATAAATTGGAAACCCATGGTTGCTTAAGTATTCTATAGTTTAAAAGATCGAGCATTTCCATATTGAATTGAAAATTTGGATCGACGCGATTGCTTTTCCAAACATATTATAAATTGTGTTTCACTATTTCTGTGATACATATGTTTTTATATGAATCTAGTACATCAGAAATTAACAAAAATCGTACGTACCATTTGCAACGCGTCATATTTTCAGTTTCTATAGTTCGAACCGTTACTTTAGATAAACAATATCTGACAAGTGTCGTAATTTATTTCATCATTTCCAATGATTTTAATTGTTGTTTTTGTAAGCGTTTAACATTTAAACGAAATTCATTGCACAAATACTTGTCCTGCCTATTAATTACAACATTACTTACAAATTCGTGTTTACAGTCTCTTAAACACTAAATTATTTGATTGAAACGTTTGTATGTATGTTATTATTATATTTATTCTCCTCGTCCTATGCTAATACTAATGTGCAACACTTGTATGCACAGCTCAAAAGCGTCATAAAATACAGGAACCGCGTCAGCCTGGCAATTACAAACGGTATTGTATTTGCAAAATACGAATAATTGGTATAATACATTGCTTATGAAGCAAATAAAACATTGTTGTGCACTATAGTTTCTTGCTTTTGTCGAACGATAAATTAACCCATTGCACTCTGGGCTATTTAACTCTAAAATAAAGACATTTATTTCAACCTTACCCTGTATTCAAACAGCTCATAGAAGACTTTTATTGAACTCTTGAAAAATAGTATAACAATTTCTAGTGGTGACTTAGACTCGCTATTTGAATGCAAAAGATTAACAACAATGTGTTTTAAACTTTAGTTGTATTAAAATGTACTAGGAAATAATCATTGCGAAACGTTGATCAAATGTAAACTTATAATCTGATTTTAATATTTAATATTATAATGTTATTCTTATATTGTTTATACGCATATATTATATATACGTTATTGATTTATTATATTAATATATATGTTATGTATTATATATAATATTATATTGTACATTATATTATAATTCAATGTCGTTATAATCTAATAAACAGGATCCGTAAATAATGGTACCTACAAATATGTCGCGATATTGCATACATAATTTTGGAGAAAATCCTGCGTGCAATTTGATCGAAATTGTTACATTTTATGCGTTCAAATAATAGATGTTTGTAGATATTGCAAGTTATTCAACAGTCGAGCTTGTTACGTAGAATTTTATTCTTTGTATTTCTGAATTATTCGCTGCTTCATACTTTACGTAATCAATCACTCTGTTAATTAAACTTTCAATCGTAAATATCTGTCTAGACGCAATTAAAGTTGGATAATGGTAGTCCGACACAAGTCGTTATCGAGTAAACATGAACTGAATTCAATGTTGTCCGGTTCGAATGTTACGATTCTATGAACTGGACCCATACAGGATGTCCCATTTAAGCTGAGATTGTAATAAATATGGTAGACATGCCACTAAAAAAAGAAAACAATAAATTGACACTTGTTCATTAGTATGTCTAGTGGTGTGTCAAATATAATAGCACTGTTCTTTTAATGCCTGAACGATTTCAAAGTTATTGCAGGACCATCTTGCTTTTTTTCATAAACCTATACTTTGTTTTATTTTTGAATCATATCGTATGTAAAAGAATGCACATGTTCTGTTTTAAACATTTCTTTGCAATAAGATGTTTTTAAATAGAATAAAATACACTCCAAAAGAAAGTAACGTTGCCATTGCAATAGAAAAACAAAATTAATTTTGACATAAACATGAAGAATCAGCTAAATATCTTTAAAAATATTAAACTTACAAAACAATATGCCAAACAAAAGTTGCGCATTTTTTCATGTACAATATGCTTCCGAAAAATACATAGGTTTATGATAAAAAAGAAACAAGATGACCCCGAAATTACGATGAAAATGCCTACCCATTAAAAAACCAACAGTGTCATTTGACTCCTCGCTCAAAATACTAAAGTATAGGTGTCATTTCGTTCTTTTTTTTAATCACGTGTCTACAATATTTTGTATAATGGGGTGCCCTGTACATAATTACGTGTACAAATGAAAATATTTCAAATTATTTGAAGTTATTATTGTAGCAGCAGGTAATCCATTGCTAAAAATGTTTCTCCTATCATAAATCCAATGAATACAGACCTATACTTTTGGAAAACTTCCCGAAAAAGCGGCTGCGATTCAGTTTCTCAGTTAAAAGCCGCGGTAAAATCGAAAAATTTATTTCTACATTGGTAAGCGATATTCGATGTGCCTTAGACCCATTTCAATACAAAGCTGACACGCGCGGAGCGTATATCAATGTAGATTTTCATGAATTCCTCGCATGCTTCGTATCGTAACACGTGCGTTACTTATAGAATAGGTTTTACATCGAAAAGATTGATCACGTTCTTCCAGCGAGGATGAGTACCAATTATAAGTTCCCGAAATGTTGAAATCTTCTTTTCATCCAAGTAAATAGCAAATTGATGAGTTTTTTTCGCCTTACGGATTCCTTGCTGTTCACACTATTATCTAGAATCTACGATTTCGTACTGTAGTCGCTCTGTAGACTAATAAATCAACGAGGGTAATAAAATTTCGTCACGTGAAGTTTCATTTTCGAGGACACAGATCGAACATTTATCTTCTTCGTGGACTTTGGCACGCGAAGGGTTGACATATCTAGACAATAGTCGATGTATCCGTTGTCACAAATCCATTTTACATCGGCTCTGCGCTCTTACAATTGTTAGTCAGTTGAAATAATAATTGCTATAAAATTATCGTGTATATTGAAACCGTGCCAAGTTATTCTCAATTTTTGTTGCAATTCTATACTTTTATAATGGCGTAATGTAGGACGAGTCGTAATCAAAATTTTATAATATTAATACTATAACGTAATTTTATAGCCTAAGTGTAACTCCATTGGAAATTAATTAATTAATTATCTAACACGAAGAGTGTGAATGCGTCGAAATTATAAGTCAATATATATTTTATGCAACAAAGAAGAGGACGAGTTAATAAAAATATGTTTTAGTACTAATGCGTTGAGCCACCTTTATGCTTTAATACTATACAGGGTGGGTGGGAAAACATAGCTCAGCCGTCGAGAGAATGATTTAACATGCAAAAATACGATGTTGAAAAGGAAAATAATACTTTTCTATTCCAGATTTTATTTTTGGAGAAAAAATAGGTTGAAAAATTACACAGTTGAATAGGAACCAAATGGCGTATCTGATTATTACATACCCATTCTACTTCCCGTTATACTAAAAGCTATACAAACCTGATAAATTAAACTTATTTTTCTCAAGAACGCAGTCTTAGATAAAAATATGTTACTATATGTTTCAACTTATTTTTCCATGAGGAATCGCTTCATGACCGGTTATAGCACAATTTTTCACCAACTCTGTATAATATACAGGCTGTCTAGTGGTACAACTGGATAGAGATTGAGTCTAAGTTAAAAAATAAGTCGTTAAAGAACATTTTTTCATTTATGGTTCTGGTTTCAAGAAAAATGAGTTGAAAGATGCGTCACGTTTGCGTAGCTTTGTACTATACCAAGAAGTAGAATTGGAATGCCATGATCAGACGCGCCACTTGACTCCTATTCAATAATATTATTTCTTCAATCTATTTTTTCTCGAAAACAGAGCCTTAAATGAAAAAATGTTATTCTCCTTCTCAGCATATTTTTCTATGGAGATTTATCCTCTTGCCGGTTATACTACCAATTACATAACACCCTGTATACATATAAAAGAATGTTACATTTTGTACATAATAAACTTCGATTTTTATATTCTTCATATAAAATTATCCTTTTTCAGTGTCTTCAGCACAGCATATTGTTAACAACATATTAATGTTTGTAAGTCGCGTGTCTCTGAATCGAACAATTTATATTTTAATTGGTAAACTTTCAACTATTAGGTAATTAAGTATGAAATGCATAAATTTTGTAGTAACCTGATACAATAGAGTATGCTTTTCATACTCAATGTACCAATAATTTAATATCAACTAATTTATTAATTCATACTAATATTAATTTCATAACACAGTAAAGTGAATTTATACCGGATTGAACTAAAAGAAAAACGAAAGATTAACGAATATTAATGAAAAGTAATGCATTAAAGTTGATAGAAAAGTAATAATCAGTCCGTGGAGGTTTATTTATTTGTGGCACATAAATCCCCATAATTGCATACACATTACTTACGTTCATTAACGAATACAATGTAGTTTTATTTTTTTTTCTAATTCGATAAAAACAATAAAGATCGACGACTTTCATTTGATTTCTGTGTCATTAAATTCTTGTATAAAAATGTAAATTCGTACAAAGCGTCACAGTCTACTTAATAAGAAACGGAAGGAGACAGCCTAACCAACACTTCACAGTGCACGCCGCATTAGATGACCTTTTTAGTTCAATTTGCTAAAAGAGTGTGAGGTTCTCACAAAATCCAAGGAATATGAAACGTGAATCATTAAAGTTATCATTGTATGAACGCCATTCGGATAGACGTAATCAAAAATAAATTTGTATAAACTTCGGTTATTAGAAAAATGGAATTCAAATAGTCGCTTATCAAGTGTGCCATCAAAATTTGATTATTATATTATTAATAAAAAAATAAATATATGTCATAAATTAAAAAATAAATATAAATTATAAGGTTTCTAGAATCATTTTATACATTAGTTACTTTCTAGTAGAGATGAGATGTGAATATATATATATAATTTCAAATGAAGTGAAAATATTATAACTGTGATAATTAATGAAAAGGAAGTATTGCAGTTTCTAGAAATAATGAGGAGAATAAACTGATACCGAATACATCGAGGTACCGATATGAAACTTCCGATAGAAAATAATTCTCGCGGAAGTATTTGACAAGCAATTTTTTTCTTGCTGTCGCTGTCGTGTCGGTTGGGTGCTAACAACCCTCAAACGCGGATATGAACACATATTTGATCGTATATCTCGGAAACTACGGGAACAGGAACATTGTTATAAATGAAAACTTTGTGTATCGCTCAATGAGAAACCTAGTTTAATAAAATTTGATAAAGCTCCGTTTATTGAACGCGTTAAGTGCCGCGTCGATCATGTATTGATGTTACTAATTTTTTTAAATATGCTCAATGAAATTTAATTTAGTCGTCCACTTTTTAGACCCACTATAATCAATCTAAACATTTCAGAACCCCTGATAATACGTATTTAACCAGAAGCAATAAGTAACCACTTAATTTGAAAGACGAGAATGTTTGCGTCTAAAATGCTGCGACGTAAATATAAAAGTATTGACATTTTTAAGTGGTACATATATTGAATACAGCAGTGAGAATAATTGTAGATTAAAAGTAACTTTTACATTATTACTGTTATTTAAACAAAAGTTAAGAAAATGTCAAACTTTTAAAATATTAAAAATATTAAAAAATAAGAATATAAAAGTAGTTTCCCTTATTATTTTTGTTCAAACGGCAGCAAACATGTCAAAGTTACTATGAATTTATAATTACTCACAACACTGTAGATAGCTTTCTTTAATTGAGACATACTTTATATTTTACAAAAGTCACATTTTTCCGAACGATAATGTATTGCTTCGCCATTTTTATTGCTATCTTCTGCCTTTATTTTAGCGGGTTAATATCTCTGCTTTACTTACGAAGTACTGTAGTAGAAATTGACCAATTTCGGTCTTGACTATGGAATTTAAATATTATTTACCATCCATAATTATTTATCCTGGTTGTTTTCGAGACTATTTCAAGGTTTTTCACATTTAAATTGAAATTGTAAAATTGATAAAAACAAACTGACACATTTCCTTTAGAATTTCGAGTGAGGAGTCAAATGACTATAAACCCATATTTCATATTTTAAAGTCATATTCTACATAAAAAAAATACACAACTTTTGTTTAAACCATATTTTTGTAATTTGATGTTTTTCTTTATTTAGTTGAAAAACAAAATTATCTTTGACATAAAGTAAAGAATCAGCTAAATATTAAAAAAATATTGAACTTATAAAACAATGTTCTACACAAAAGTTGTGCATTCTTTTACGTAGAATATGATTCCAAAATAAAAGATGTAGGTTTATATTTTTTACGAGATATTTTACAATCTCAATTTAAATATGGCATCCTATATAATCCGAAATCTTTTTCCGCACCGCGGAAGTTTATTAAACTACTACACAGTTAATCGTGGAATTATTTGAGCACATGATATATCCGAGAGAATGTAAATTTGCAACTTTTAACCCGAATATCAGCGGAATTCGAAAATAATTCATGAACATTTACAGGTGGTTACGATACATTCAATATAAGCTCGTATTTACGATGGTTTGTAATTATTGGAATGCAAGCGACATTATTATTTTTAGGTGTTTCTTTGTATTTAATACGTGTAGGAAATGTTTATCGCATTTTTCGTATGATTTAAAAGAGAGTAGGAATTAAATGTACCTCCATCTTGAATTTTATGTTTCGTATGATCGCAATGAATGTGGCTACACGGAAAATATTTTCATTCATTTGACAGGGATTGTAATAAAGAATTAAATTGTGTAAGCTTGGGTCAACAGATTATTTATTTCTGTAAAGAATGAAAAAGCATTCGATCTATTCAGACAAATACCTTCGAAACCGTTGCTGATACTAACAGATGTTTCGTAATCTAATATTAACACTTTGCCGTTCGTACGCCTGGTATAAATTTTTTCGCTTAGAAAAACAGGAATTTTATTCATTTTTTAATAATTTTGTGAAGTTTAAAATATTAATAATAATACACGCGTCTAATAAACGCTTTCTAAACTCTATCTTTTCTTGTTAATGCATTAAATTCAAGCTCTATTTCTTATTATACTGCGCAGTTGTAACAAACATCTGTAGATCAAATACGTTGCAGTAAAAGCATTTAAAGAATTTGAAAATATTGATGCATTATTTTCAACTTAAAAAGGTAATTTATGAAAGAAACATTTATATAGCTTTTCAATCTTGCAACTAAGGCAAATAATTTTTATTTTGCCTACAATTATTACGGGTTAATGTCATTAACAACTATACTGCGGATTTTTGTGTAAAATAAATATTTTTTACTCTGATTACATCATATACGAATTTCGTGAAGATTTATGCTCAATTTTAAAATATTAAATAATGTGAAAACTCTTCCCAACAATTCTGAAACTGTAAGTGATTCAATATTAATAAAATAAATAACTTCATACGGACCAAGGTGGCGTAGATTCGATATAAAAAAAATAATAAAGTCTATTGAAAGAATTTAGTACGTCAAATACTTTATTATTCTTTTTTCTACAAACGACACATGCAATATTGGTTTATCTCGTGCTATATACAAATAAAATATTTCTAATTAATCTTTTTTTCTCAAACATTTGACCCAAATTAAATCTCAACTAGTTTGAGATAAAATGTTGAACTACGTTTTTCAATTAGCGTAATACGTTAGATATAATTAACTCGTTCAATTTACAGTTTCGTCACATTTAATCTCAAAAGGTTTCTTGCTTTCAAAAGTTTGTCAGAGGAAAATCCATACGGTGGTAAAGAATAGAATAAAAGGGAATAAAAAGTGTTTAAAATTTTGTTTGGAAAAATATTCGACGAAATAAAAAATAAAATGAAAAATTATTTACAATTAATTTGAAATAATAAAATAATCTAAAGAAATATTATTTGTACATTGAAATACACTGAAACATGATCATTTCATATACTATGTAACCAGTCAATATGCCATTTCAGTAATCATTTTTTAATGATTTACTTGGATAATTTTCGACTCTGATGTCTGCATATGCTTAAGACAGCGTTGTTTTCAAATTATAACCGTTTCTGCACTGTTCAAATTACTGAATTGCCTTCATGGAAACTGTCCAAAATGACCTTTTGGCTTCTATTGACCCTTTGACCTGCCCAAAATTGTCAGATGTTGTTTGAAATCGCTGGTAAACCCTCTTAATGCGCTGACGAAATATGTCAACGTTATCTATGCTGTGTTATAAACCCAAAAGCTCAGCTCATAAAAAGAAGTATTGAGAAGCTGTAACAATTGTAACTCCGAAACGAGATCATATTTCATGAACTATAATTAGACTATAAATGTTTATGCAGCCCGGATGTTTATAGGAAAGAGACAAGTTTCTGGGACTTGGACAGAATTTGGTTTTATCATTACAGAATTCGAAAATATATTTTTGCATATTTTCCATATTGCGTATGTTTTATACATTATCTGTTTTTTTGTTGTACACATCTATCTTACTTCTGCATATTTTGAATGCAAGGCACAATTTATTATGATCGTCTTAAAATTCCTTTTTTGTTCGAGTACACGTCAGCTTACGAAAAAAATGAGTTATGTAATCTTATAGCTTCTTTAAAACCATTTAATTTCTGTGAAATACATTTATATATTAAAATCGAATTATATATTCGATTCCCTATATATTCTAAAAAGAAATGCTGGATTCAGAATTCTATCCAGTTTAGTAACATGTTAAGTAAAAGCACAATATTACTAAACGTACACGTATGCTTGCATCACATCCTGTGGTGTAGATAGGACATTAAATTGATTTTATATGAAAAAATATCAGAATTTAGAAAAATTACTGTAACATATTATAATGTAAATATTTTATTATTACTATAAATAGTGGCAGGTTCATTAGTAGCAGTGGTAGTATCAGTGGCAGTAGTAAATAATGCAGACAAGAAATTACCATATAGTTTCTATATTTTTTGCAAAATATACATTCCACATTCTTGAATATATATTTTGCTTATTTCAACATATAAATTTTACATAAACTTTTGCACTCTAATTACAATTAATATCATGCAAGAACAACTATTATACATTATTGTGGATAATAATATAACTCAAAGTTATAGTCTTGAAGTTACTAATATAGTATAGTCACTCTTGGTGATGCACTTTAACCCTATTCGATTCAGTGTATTTCTTTTTCAATTTACATTTTGCAATATTATTATATAATTGAATGATTCGAATCATTTCCACTTTCTAGCCTATTTTAACTATTTTCACTATTTCAATAATTATGGTATTATTTATGAATATAATATAAATCAACAAAATAACTAACTATTAGTGTAAAAGTCAATGTAGAATCTGTCTCGATATGGAACTACAAAGGGTTATGAACAAAGCACTGCAAACAACTTTCCAAACCTCATTACGTGGCAACTAAGTCATTATTGCATAATCGCGTTTGACTCAATTGAATCTCCATTCTTCTGAATTTTGATTATTCTGGTTGGTTATTCAAATTTAAGGTATGAATTACATTGAATTTTCACGAAATTATATATTCCTTCTTAACACGATATTTCTATAAATGTAATTAAACCTGTTTTCTTCGTTGATCAATGTTTATCAACAATTTGTATTGTTTTTAATTCGTTTTCAATTACGCAACGTATTGTATCAGATTATGTCGGCAGATATTCTGTGACTATTTATTACACTTTACACTTTGTTCCACTATAAAAAGAACCAATTATGAACATAGACGGAGTATGAAAATACAGTAATGTTATTCTTTAGTGACTTTTTAAATATAGTTTTTCTTTTTAGCTGTACAGTAATTTTCGTGATTTCCGATTTGATTGTATTAAGTAATAAATTAACATCTATAAATTTTGTAAACGTTCTGTTTACTTTATTAGAAATATAACCACAAGTATATATTCTCCGTAACACAATACAAAAAAAACTAATGTAGAATATAAGAATCTCAGGATAATGAGGAAAAGTCCTAGTACTTTTGAAAGGAATTTCACCTTGGCAGGTAGCCTCCAAATGGTTGAAATTAACGTTAAAATAATTTTAGTCGGTACTGACTACTGACTTCGCGAGTAAGAGGCGCAAGAGGTGTAAGAGTGGTAAGCGGTGTAAGCGGTGTAAGCGGTGTAAGCCGCTTATGTCTTATAGAAGCTAACTACTCTCCACCAAAGTGTCATGTCGCAAATAATAAACCCTTTCATTTACGGACTCAGATTTATTGTGAGGGCTGGTGGAACCAATTACATTTAAGAGAGGCAGTACATTCTATATTTTCAAGTGCCCTTGTTCATACTTACTGTTATAGTTTTTAAAATCAACGTTACAAGTACATTTACGTTTCTGAACATTGATTTTTAATTTTAACATTAGTTCAATTCAACTCAAAATGAAGCTACAAATTCTGCCTCTTTTGTTATTAAACTATTACCGCAATTGAAACGTTTTCATATATTCAAATGTATAGTAAACATTTATAATCGTTACAGAAAGAAAAGTAATTTATAATATATATTTTAATGAAACTCGTGTTTAGTTTTGTCTATAGATATGAATTTTACGAGTCAAATTGATTCACTGTGATTGTGTCATGCACGTTTGCAAAATGAAAAAAATGAAAAGATTAATTTAATTTAAGAATATGAATTAAACGACGAGGCTCGTGTCCATTTAGATCCAGTACATAAATATTTTTATTTGGCTAAAATAATAAATTCTTGTTCTAATAATTGCATTACACTTTCATACGTTCCATTAAGGTACGTAGAGTAACTGATTTCAAAATGAGTACCTTAAGTAATATAATGTATGAATTTGATAAGCAATTTTATAAATAATCTATTTTTTGTCAAATCAGTCGCCGTTCGAGTGTTTCAAGTCGTACAAATCTCACCAGTTGAATTATAACGTTCTTTAAATAGCGATGACAAAAATAGGTTTGGAACTGTATCATGTTCATTTATCATATTTAAAAAAATATTTATGACAAAGTAGACCTATCGATTTGATGTCTATAGACGCACAAATGTTATCGCGAAAAAAACCCGGTGTAAAACCAGACCAGATGTGATCTGTTATTATTTACGCGGTACCAAAACATTTTCGATGACCGTAGATAAGATTTCATCTATTTCTCTCGTCAAAAATTGAAGCGGAATCTCTGTCGCAGATATGTGACATTTGGTCCCGAACAGCATTGTATGTAACTGTTGCACGTAGTAGTAAACGTAACTTCCGTCATGATAATTGTATCATATTACTCATTAATAAATATTCTTTATGCTTATTGATAATGACAATTTGTTACGTAATACCAACAATTGATAAACAAATTTCATTTACGATATAGCTGTAGCGAAGAAACTTATTGCGACGTTAAACAAGTTGCAACTTGAAAATTATGTCCTATAGAATATACAGAGTGGTACCACGCTTTCGAGAATACCCTGTATAGGAATTCAGATACTGGAACAATAAAAAGAAGAGACTCCCTACCATTCTATGTTATAAAGATCATTATATAACATCCTGTGTCAAAGAGTTAGGTGTGAAGCAAATATACTAAAAATTCGTCTACGGATCCAAAGTGACCCGGTGTCGACTCGCGGCGCCGCTCATTTACGTCGGCTATTTAGCAATATAACAAATGAATAATACCTTTATATTTATAACACAGTGTCCATGAATTACAGATTGCAGTAATAAGAATTTTGTCGATCAGAAGATGTTGCGCGGTGCGTTACAGCGTCGACCGTATTTGATGACGATTGAATAACGCGCCTACCTCGCGATAAATTAATATGTTGAGGATAGATTTGAGGGT